>NC_057798.1:513587217-513618218 GCF_018294505.1 Triticum aestivum | reverse complement strand
GGCCTAAAGATAATGTGCGTGTGGGGGACATGTAGGCACATATATGTGCATATATAGGGCTAGTAGAGACCGTGTGTGTATATATGCATGTGAGATAAAAAGTGTTTTCCAACTGAGATTAGTGAAAAGAGTGGTACATAGTAGTCAGAAAGAGAGAGAGAGAAACAGAGAGAGCATGTGCGTGAGACACCCCGACACCCTGAGAGAGATTGTGAGCATGTGTGAAAGAGAAATGCCGATGCATATAAAGTGTGTGCACTTATGCATTAGATAGAGAGATATATAACGCGTTTGTGAGAACGGGCCGAGGCATAGTGCATCTACATGTAAAAGGCGGTTCTACGCATTAAATTAACATATAAATGGCATTATTATTTTTGGATGAGATCATGAATTTTGCAAATTGCGTATGGATGAAAATTGGTCTATCAGACACCCATACTCTATTGAATTCTAGCATGTGCATGTGTTTATTTCATATTATCGATCCATAGAGTGAAAGCGGTTTCAAATACAGGCAATGGATGCTTTTGCAATTCATATATAAACATTAATTAGTGCACTCGATGTTTTTAGTATGAAGAACTTTATACATTTGTCACTTGCATGGATACATTCCAAATTGCTAGCTACGAAGTAGAATACATGTCGAATTCAACATAAAGGGGGATCCAATTCAACATAAAGGGGATTCGAATTCATAGGAAGTGCATTCATCTATTTGAACCCGAGATAATGGCATTTGTAAATTAGATGTAAAAGGGGGCATCAATCTTTGTTGTGAGTTTGAACATGCTATATATATTCATACGCATATCTAACTTTTTTTTTGAAACCAAGGAGATTATATCTGGAACCATGCATGAACTGAGGTAAGTTGCATATTTTTTAATATATACTTGTGTACAATGTATATTCAAATGTACCCTCTCCATTCCAAAATAATCGTAGCTTTAGGATTTTCAAGAGTAAAGTTTTGTGAAGTTTGACAAATCCTGAAAGTTCAATTCAAGAGAACCGAAAACGTTAATGCTTCTGCTCCCAAATATTGAACGAAGTGCCAAATAGGCCTCTGGTCACCCAAAACTGCGCGAGACTAGGTGGTAGGAAATTACTGTCCTGACTCTGGCCCGTGTAGCCTATCGGCCCGATGTCCAAAGGTCTAAACCGGGGTAGATTTGTAACTTCACCAAGACGCCAGTCTCAACCGCCTCCGAGAAGCATTCATACGCCATGGGCGCCTAAACACCCATGCGCTTGGCTGAAATCTATCCCGCCCACATTTGGGACACCTGACATGACCGTCCTACCCCCAACCCGCAATATGTCTGAAATTTTAGATGGGGGCAAAGTTTGTAACTTTCCCCAAATTTCAAACAAGCGCGTCTCAAACCGAAACATTGTTCCCCCTTAGTTCCCCTCCTCCCTCCGTTTCCCCATTCATACTCACTGGGAGCGAAAATGCCCTCTCCACCAGCCGCGAAACCCCGGCCTCCTCCGTCCTCCACCCCATAGCGGACAATCCACCGCCGCCCTCCTCCATCATGCCGGAGTCGGTACCCCGACGTCGTCGCCCAACGTAACCGCAACCGCAACGCCCTCAAGGACTTAGCAGCTGAAGCCGAGGCAGAGCTGCCTCCACAACACCGACGCCGACGTGCGCCGTACCAGAACCACTCCGACCATGTCGTCCTGCGCCTTACTGCTGCCGCTCCACTATCGCAACCGTCCACCGCACCGGAGATGTTCCCGCTATGCCGTCGTTTGCCGCCTCGGATCTGGTTCCCCGCCGCCGATAGACAGCCACCGCACCACACTCAACAACTTGGCCATGGGTTCATCCAAGGCTTCACCGTCCTCCACAACTTATCATTTCCAGCGAACCACAAGAAGATCGTTGGAAAAACAGAAGGAGGACACATCACTGCCAGCAAAAAGATGTACCTCTCTTCCCTTATTCATGCAAATCTTACGTCTCTGCTCACATTGTATTCATCCCACGAAAGAAACTAGTTGAGTGCTTCTTATTGCATCTTCTTCATGATACTAAATGCACATGGTTTCCTCCCTTTACTATTTCACCTTTGCTAGAGGTCAGTAGCCCACCTAGGTTTCAATTCAGGGACAGTCGAACCGCAATTAAAAGAAGCAGCGCCCGCTTAGGCGCGTGGAGCACCTATTCTGCATGTTCCCCGGGGAAGCGGCGCATCGTTGTCTATCATAGGGGTGTGGGGCGCAGGAGCTGCTTGCGCCCGATCTGGAGGTCGGCGGGGCTTGAATGGATGGCCGGGGGGCGGTGCGGTGAGGTCGAGGGGAGGGCGCAAGCAGGGGAAGAATACTGGGCCGGTGGTCGCTGGCGTTTCGAGGAAGATCGTCAACACTAACTGGCTGGAGGTAGATGAAGGCGATCTGCCCGTTCTTTATACATCAGACGGTGCAGAAAAAATGGACTGGCCTATTTGTTTTCAGTCGACTGTTATTTTCATAGAATCTTGTAGTAATTTAGTGTGCCATGCATGTTGTAGAGCTATCATATCTCTCCCGTCATTTATTTCTCACCGACCTGCTATCTGCTACCTTTACACTATACTAATTGTGCACACACTTCACCCATACTCACACTATTGTTTTTTTATGCATGGGTATTTCAGACTCTGGCGCAGTGTTGATGAATGCAGAAAAGAAAAGACAGAAGTCGCTCCAGTGTAATTCAAAGATAAGCACTAAGCGTTTCAGCGCTCTAATGGGTGCAGTGTCAGCAGTTGGAGACAGTAAACGTAGCTCTGCAGTTGATGATCTCAATTGCCACACACAACCATCCCAGGTGCTTGCTTTAACTTCGCGCTATCAAATGTGGATGCATGTTGCATATGGTGTCTAGCTTGTATTGCTTCCAATTTGGTTAAATTGCATCTGATTACTTTACACATTATACCTTTGATAATGACATGCCTTCCTGTTTTTGATACATATTGCATATGGCTATTAACCATGTTCGTACATCAAACTAATGCTCTTTTGTATCCCTCGTCAATCAGTTATGATGAGACAGTCACCCGAGTGGGTTACTGTGAGACGCCCTACTCGTTTAAAGAGTGCAGTGTCATCCTCCCCACATGATTCTCAAGAAACGGTAAGGCTAAATGAAGATAGTCAACATAGCTCTCTAGTTCATCACCATAATTCCCCCACACCACCATCGCAGGTGCTTGCTCTTACTTGGCAGTGTGATATGTGGTTGCATGTTGCATATGGTATCTACCTTGTAATGCTTCTAATTAGGGTAGATTGCATCTGCTTAGTTAACACATTATACCTATGAATATGACATGCATTCCTGTTTTTGGTACATACTACGTCTTTCTATTAACCATGTTCTTACATCAAACTACTTTTCTTGTGTATCCCTCATCAATCACTTCTGACGATACACCTTCAAGTTGACAGTGTAATATTGGTTGCATCTTGCATATCATTTCAAACATGTATTGCTTCTAATTTGCTGAAGTGCCACTTATAATGAGACACATCTAACTTGGTAGAGTGATTTTGGTTAGATCTTTCATATGGTGTCTAGATTGCATTGCTTCCAATTTGTTGAAATGCCTTCTGCTTAGCGTTTTTCATACATATTCCATCATCCTACAATGTGGTTGCCATACATAAAAGTTGTGTTCGCCAGTATCATGCATCAACGAATTTGGAAGTGCGAATTTCATTCCTTTTTCTTGTGTGTTTACTTGACAAGGCAAAATCTAAAAGGACGAAGGCACGGAATGATGGTGGTCCTCTGGAGCAACCAAAATAGATGATCTCTGGAGATTCTCCTGCTACTCATACTGCAGTGATAGTTCCAAATCTCATCTCCCCTACTCCACAACCCAAGGTGCTTGCTCTAACATGGAAGTGTGATATCTGGTTGCATGTTGCATATGGTGCCTAGCTTGTATTGCTCCTAATTTGTTAAATTGCATCTCCTTAGCTTACACATTATACATGTGAATATGACACGCCTTCCTATTTTTGGTACATACTACATCTTCCTATCACACCATGTTCTTAGATCAAACTAATGTTCTTGTGTATCCTGCATCTATCGCTTATGATGAGACAGCCACGCCCGTGGGTTAATATGAGACGCAATACTCTTATAAAGAATGCAATTTCATCCTCTCCACATGATTCTCAAGAAACAGCAAGCCTAAATGAAGATATTGAACGTAGCTCTGTACTTGAAGACCGCACTTCCCCTACACCACCATCACATGTGCTTGCTCTAACTTCATAGTGTGATATGTGGTTGCATGTTGCATACGGTGTCTAGCTTGTAATGCTTCTAATTAGGGTAAATTGCATCTCTTAGTTACACACTATACCTGTGAATATGACATGCCTTCCTATTTTTGGTACACACTAAATCTATGTGTTAACCTTGTTCTTACATAAACTACCTCTCTTCTGTATCCTGCACCAATCACTTACGATGAGTCACCTTTATTTGTTGTGTATTGCATATTATTTCTAGCATGTTGCCATGTATTGCTTCTAATTTGGTCAAATACATTTGTTAGGGCACCCTTTTAATTTGGCAGAGTGATATTGGTTTCATCTTTCATATGGTTTCTAGATTGCATTGATTCTAACAAGTTCAAGCACCTTGTGCTTAGTTTACACTTTATACATCATACATGTCAATATGTCACGACGTCCTGTTTTTCATACATATTCCATCCTCCTATCATGCGGGTGCCTTACATGAAAGTAGTGTTCGTCGGTATCATGCATCAATGAGTTCTGAAGAGCAAATTTTATTCCTTTTTCTTGTGGGTTTGACTTGACAAGGCAAAATCAAGAAAGAGGAAGGAAAAGAGTAAGGAAGGCGATGATGGTGGTCCTCTGTAGTAACGTAAACGGGGCATCTGTACTGGTTCTCCTTCTACTGATAGTGCATTACAAGGTCCAAGTCTCCGCTCCCCTACTCTACCATCCAAGGTGCTTGCTCTAACTTGGCAGTGTGATATCTGGTTGCATGTTTCATATGGTGTCTAGCTCGTATTGCTCCTAATTAGTGTAAACTGCATCTGCTTAGCTTACACATGATACATGTGAATATGACACGCTTTCCTGTTTTTCGTACATACTATATCTGTCTATCACACCATGTTCTTACATGAAACTACTCTTCTTGTGTATCCTGCATCAGTCACTTGACGGGACACCTTTAAGTTGGCAGTGTGATATTGGTTTGCGTCTTGAATATGATTTCTAGCATGTATTGCTTCAAGTTTGATGAACGCCACCTAAGATGAGATAGTTTTAACTTGGCAGAGTGATATTGATTGCACCTTCCATATGGTGTCTAGTTTGCAGTGCTTCTAATTTGTAAGTGCCTTCTGCTTAGTTCCCACATCATAGGTGTGAATATGTAAAGCCATCCATTTTTTCATACATATTCCATCCTCGTATCATCACTTTGCCTTTCATCAGAGTAGTGTTCATCAGTATCATGCATGAATGAGTTCTGAAGAGCGAATTATAGTCCTTTTTCTTGTTGGTATGACCTCACAATGCAAAAACAATAAAGCTGAAGGAAATTGGCAAGTCATTGGATGATGGTGGTCCTTCCGAGCAACTGAAACGGAGGTTCTCTACAGATTCTACTCCGCCATCCTCCCATCAAGATTCGCAAGACAACGCAAGGCTAGACAGTCAACGTAGCTATGTAGATGATGAGCACATCTCCCCTACTCCACCATCATAGGTGCTTGCTCTAACTTGGCACTATTATATGTGGTTGCATGTTGCGTATGATGTCTAGCTTGTATTGCTTCTAACTTTGTTGAATTGCATCTGCTTACTTTACACATAATGCCTGTGAATATGACATGTGTTCCTGTTTCTACAACAGACTACTGTTCTTGCATATCCCGCATCAGTCACTTATGATAAGGCACCTTTAAGTCGCCACTGTGATATTGGTTGTGTCTTGCATATAATTTCTAGCATGTACTACTTCTAATTTGTTGAAACGCCATACAGTTTGAACTTGGCAGAGTGATATTGGTTGCATCTTTCATATGGTGTCTAGCTTGCAGTGCTTCTAATTTGTTGAAATGCCTTCTTCTTAGTTACCACATCATAGGTGTGAATATGTCACGCCATCCTGTTTTTCATATATATTTCATCCTCGCATCATGTGTAACATCCCAAATTTTCAATTTGGAACGTTATACATTAGATCATCATTGCATATCATATTTTAATGCATTTCGGGTAGATCCTAGAAATTCTACGCAACTAAAGGACCCATGGAGAGAGTTGGGGATTTCGTTATTTTCATATTTGAGTTTTCTCAAATTTGGAAAAGGGGATCATTTGATTTTAATTATTTTCTCTTCATATATTTCTGTAAAAATTAAAAGAGTGGGAATAAAATGACTTTCCCAAAATAAAGAAATATGGGAGATTAAATATTAAAATCAAATAAGATTTTATTTTGGGATTTTATTGCTATTTTATTTGCATAGGAAAAATGTGCGTTTTTCAAAATTGCATTTTAGGCCCAAATAAATGTTCATCTTGTCTGACATATTTTTAGAGGACGGGGAAAATTTATTTCGGGATTTTTGGAGTCTGTTTAGTATTTCTTTTCTTTCTTTTTCTGCACATCGAAATTATTTTAAAAAACAATTACCAACCTAATCGGGCCGTGTCCGTTCGGGACTCCGACCCGACCGACCTTTTTAAGTCGCACAGGCCCGAGCCACAGCCCCGCACCCGAAACCCTAAGCTGCCGCCCTGCCTCGATCCGCGTGCCGCTGCCACCGCCGCCCGTCCCGCTCGTCGCCAGAGCCCGCCGCCGGAGCCGACACCATAGCCCGCCCCGCCTCGCCATACCCCGCCGAGGTAGCTGCCGGACTCGTCGCCGCCGCCTGCGGTTTTCTCTAGAAAACCGCCCGTTTTTTTAGAACCCGCCGTTGATTTTTTTTTAGATCGGTTCAGTTTTTTCCGGTTTATTTATTTAGCGAGCGCTCGTTCATTCGTTCATTTTAACAAAGGGTTTTCACCGTTTAGCCGCAGACAGCGAACGTTTGTTCGTTAGCCTGTTTGTCAGTTTTTCTTTTTCTCGGGTTTTTTCGGGATTATTTTTTATCGCGATTTCTGATCCGATTTTTGTTTTAGTTTAACTTTTCGCTCGTTTATCAGAATCAGGCGATTCAAGCGCCTGGAGTTTCGTCTTGAAACCCTGTTTCCGTTTAACCCACTGAAACAAGTTTTTGCTACTGTAAAATTTGACTTAGGTCCAGATTAGTAAACGAAGCTTGTTTCTTTCGCTGTTTGAGTTCCGTTGCTTCGTTTGATTTGATTCTTTTTGCAAACCGGAGTTCTTAAGTTGAACTTTCTGGTTAGATCTCTTATTTGAGTTTTAACCGTGCATTAGATGAGTGCTTATGGTATGCTTGTTTGTTTGCGATAGAGTACCCGGAGTGTGCAGCGTACTACTACGAGTCTCTTGGTTTCACGGATCATCAGCAAGGCAAGTAACACTTTGATCATACCTCTTTACTACCCAGTTTTATTGCGTTAGATCAATCCTCAAACAATTGCATGGTTAGGATCTGATTAACATGTGGGTTTTGGGAAGTAGATGAGGTAGTACCTATTGTCCTGTTTATTATCAAACCTTTGGGAGTTACTTCTACGTTTGCTTATATTGCTATGCTATGCTAGTAGACGTGGATTGGGTGAGTGTATTCCATGACAGATGTGAGTATTGATAATTAATGGTTCAACTTAAGGTGGCAACTTTAATAGACATCTGGGTGGATTGAGGCACCTGGGGAACCCAGTGTTGCCTGTATTTTTGGAAATCCCGAGGTACCATGTGATTCTCCTATGGACCGCCACCCAGGCTCAAAGGGATCATGAGATTATTCATGGTAGGAACTTCCGTGTGCAGCCGCAATCTACTGTGGGCTCTAGCATAGTTGATTAAGTCATGTGAACTCTTATAGTGGTAGACTAGCAGATGTAGGGGAAAGTAGGTGTAACTGTCTACCCGTCGTAAGGTGCCAACACTACTGAAAGACAGTGTCTCGGTCATCCGTTTCTCAAACACCATGTAGTGCGAGAAATCCAACAGAGGAGATCGAGTCTTGTGGGGAAAAGTGCGCAAACCTCTGCAGAGTGTATAAACTAATCATGGTTAGCCGTTTCCCCGCTTATGGATGTTTTTAGTATCTATTACTTGGATTATCATGTGAATCTCATCATGTTACTTAAATTAATTTTGATTGGGTTTAATGATGATGCTTAATCAGGTGAACCTTCTCAATGTTTAACAACCACCATGATAGTTAAATAAAGTTTATTCCTTTGTTGTAGGAAAAAATTGGCTTTATGCAAAACTATAACCATAGAGCTTTCCACCAGCCATATATGCATGTAGTGATAGCTATATTCTGCTCAATACTCTCTATGTGTTACATTGCCAGCATATTACATGTGCTGACCCATTTTTCGGGCTGCAACGTCTATGTTGCAGACTTTTCAGACGACGAGTAAGGTGCCTTAGGTCGTGATCTTTCACTCAGTGATGCTGTTGGAGTTGATGGACTCACTTTATCTTCCAAGCCTTCCGCTGTTATCGTATTTAGATGGCCTTAAGCCATATTTATTGTAATAAGTTCTCTTTTGAGACATTCAATGTAATAAGTGTGTGATTGCTACTCTGTTATAAATCCTTCAAGTACTGTGCGTGTCAGCATTACCGATCCAGGGATGACACTAATGCACAGAGATCAGACTGTTTGAGGTCTGGTCGCTACATTTGTGTTTGCCTTTCATCCGAGTAGTGTTCGTTAGTATCATGCATGAATGAGTTCTGAAGAGTGAATTTTATTTCTTTTTCTTATCGGTTTGACTTCACAATGCAAAATCATTACAGCTGAAGGAAATTAGTCCGGCAGTGGATGATGGTGGTCCTTCGGAGCAACTCAAACAGGGGGTCTCTATAGATTCTACTCCGCCATCCTCACAACAAGATTCGCAAGACAACACATGACTGGACAGTCAACGTAGTTGTGTAGATGATGAGCACATCTCCCCTACTCCACCATCACAGGTGCTTGCTCTAACTTGGCACTATTATATGGGGTTACATGTTGCGTATGATGTCTAGCTTGTATTGCTTCTAAATTGAGTTGCATCTGCTTACTTTACACATAATGTCTGTGAATATGACACGTGTTCCTCTTTCTAGAACATACGTGTACATGATGATCACATCTCCCCTACTCCACCATCACAGGTGCTTTCTCTTACTTGGAACTGTTATATGTGGTTGCGTTTTCCGTATGATGTCTAGTTTGTATTGCTTCTGATTATGTTGAATTGCATCTGCGTAGCTTACAACTTATACCTGCAACGATCACTTACCCATAAGACACATCTTGGGACTGTGATGCAAGTTGCATCTTGCATTGTCTTCTAGCTTGTACTGCTTCTAATTTCTTGAAATGGCACTTACGACAAGACACTTTTTACCTGATAGAGTGATATTGGTTGCATGTTCATATGGTGCCTAGCTTTCATTTCTTCTAATTTTGTTGAAATGCCTTCCGCTTACTATTTTTTTCATAGATATTCCATCCTCCTATCGTACGTGTGAATATGAAACGCTGAATTTTTTGTATATATTACATCCTCCTATCCTGCGCTTGCCTTACATCAAAGTAGTGTTCGTTTGTATCATGCATCAACCAGTTATGTAGAGCTAATTTTATTCATCTTCTTGTGGTTTTGACTTCATAAGGCAATATCAAAAAATAGGAAGGAAAAGAGTAAGTTAGGGGATGTTGGTGGTCCTCCGCACCGACGCGAACAGAGACTCTCTAGATTTTCCACTGCTACTGCCAATGAAGTTAAAGTCCCAAGTCTACATGATGAGTTCATCTCCCGTACTCCACCATCGCATGTGCTTGCTCTAAGTTGACAGTGTGATAATTGGTTTCATTTTGCATATGTTGTCTAGCCTGTATTTCTTCTATTTTGATTAAATTGCACCTGCTGAGTTTATACGTTATACATGTGCATATGACATGGCTTTCTGTGTCTAGAATACACTGCATCTATCTATCATGCCATGTTCTTACATCAAAGTACTGTTGTTGTGTATCCCGCATCAGTCACTCATGATTGGACACTTTTAACATGGCAGTTTGATAGTGGTTGCATCTTGCATTGATTTCTATGTTGTACTCCTTCTAATTTTTCGAATTACCACTTATGACAAGACACTTTTAACTTGGCAGAGTAATATTGGTTGCATCTTTCATATGCTGTCTAGCTTGCATTACTTCTATTTTCTTGAAAATTCTTCTACTTAGTTTGCACATCGTAGTTGTGAATATGTCATGTAGTCATGTTTTTCTTACATATTCCATCCTCATACGGTTGTCTTACATCAAAGTATTGCTTGTCTATATCATGCATCAATGAGTTCTGAAGAGCAATTTTATTCTTTTGTGTTGTGGGTATGGTTTGACATGGCAAAGTCAAAAAAGAGCAAGGAAAATAATATAGTAGGGAGTGTTGTTACTCATCGGGTGAAACAGAAAAGGATCTCCCGTCGAGATTCTACTGGTACTTATAGTGCAGCAGAAGGTCCAAGTCCAGCGGCTAAATCTACAAACACAGTATCACCTGCTCCACCAGCTACAACATCCGCTTCAACTATACCAGCATCTCAACGAGTTACTCATTCGTTTGCTCCGGAACTGGCCAGTTCCCAAGCTGCCTTCACACCTAACACTACTTCCGAAGCACTGCTGACACAACAGGACTTGGCAAGATCAGATGAACCTCATGAGCATCAACACCAAGATGGTACCTGACCGAGTCAAGTTGCAGTTGCATGCTCCTTATATGTACTCTCACAGTTTGATGTACACTAACACTTTCCATATTCGTTGTTGAACTAGCACCACGGCGCAAGCAGAAACAGACATTAGGGATAATGCTTGACAGATTAACAAAATCTAAAGGAGGAAGAATGGAGATCCATTTTGAGGCAGGTTTAAAAAGGCCACGTGATGCTACAGAGTCAGCCAAGTTAGTATCGGAGGCAGCTGTTGCCGTTAGGTGTCATGCACGTATCCTCCCAACGTGGATCCAGTACAGGAATGAGAAATACAATACCCAGTTTAACACCTTCCTTGACCATTTATCCATAAGTAATGTTATTCATCACAATTAGTAATATTTTCTTGCTCCATCCCGTACTTTCTAGCATCCTCCTAATAAGACTCACATTCTTTTTTCAACAGATGAGGTTCAAGTTGGATCCGAAAGATGATGCAACTAAACAAGCATGCACTCATGTTTTTCAGTCTGCTCTGCGACAGTATCGGTACCACCTTAGAAAATCTCACTTTGAAGGCAAGGCTAACTGTCGGTGTCAAAACCGGCGGATCTCGTGTAGGGGGTCCCGAACTGTGCGTCTAGGTGGATGGTAATAGGAGACAAGGGACATGATGTTTTTACCCAGGTTCGGGCCCTCTCGATGGAGGTAAAACCCTACTCCTACTTGATTAATATTGATGATATGGGTAGTACAAGAGTAGATCTACCACGAGATCAGAGAGGCTAAACCCTAGAAGCTAGCCTATGGTATGATTGTCGTTCGTCCTACGGACTAAAAGCCTCCGGTTTATATAGACACCGGAGAGGGCTAGGGTTACACAAAGTTGGTTACAATGGGAGCAGATCTACATATCCGTATCGCCAAGCTTGCCTTCCATGCCAAGGAAAGTCCCATCTAGACACGGGACGAAGTCTTCAATCTTGTATCTTCATAGTCCAGGAGTCCGGCCAAAGGTTATAGTCCGGTCATCCGGACACCCCCTAATCCGGGACTCCCTCAGTAGCCCCTGAACCAGGCTTCCATGAGGACGAGTTCGGCGCGCAGATTGTCTTCGGCATTGCAAGGCGGGTTCCTCCTCCGAATTCTTCATAGAAGATTTTGAACACAAGGATAGTGTCCGGCTCTGCAAAATAAGTTCTGCATACCACCGTAGAGAGAATAATATTTGTACACATCTAATCTGCTGACGTATTCCGCAACATGACATCACGCCACGGCCAAGCCTTTATTCGAATCGTGTTACTGTCCCACCTCAGCGCGTTTAGCGAGGTGGTTTCCTTGGTGCGCCTTGTCGAAGCAGAGATTGTGTCCCGTTATTCCGGGATTCTCATCAATACGAGCGTGGGTAACCCAACTATGCCATTAATCACGGTGCTTGGGAGATAAGTGAGTTTTACCAGGCTGGTGAGGGTACATAGTTTCATTCGCCCATATAAGGGGATAAGGATCCACCTTCTACGCCTTCTTCCTCCTTCGCTTATCCTTTTCCGCGCACTCGAGCTCCAGCGCCCAAGTCCACACTTCCCACCTCAACCTTCTCCAGCCATGTCCGGAGCGGGAGGCAGGTGGATGGCCTCCTCGGTTACGGAGGGGCACATCAAAAAGCTGAGGAAGGCCGGATACTTGTCCAACGATATTGCGCACCGGCTTCCAGACGAGGGGCAGCTCATCCCCACCCCCAGGCCCCATGAGAGGGTGGTGTTCCTCCCCCATTTCCTCCGCGGACTGGGCTTCCCACTCCACCCATTTGTCCCGGGGCTCGTGTTCTACTACGGCCTGGATTTCCACGATCTGGCCCCGAACTTCATCCTCAACATCTCGGCATTCATCATCGTGTGCGAGGCCTTCCTCCGCATCAAGCCCCACTTCGGCTTATGGCTGAAGATCTTTAATGTCAAGTCGAAGATAGTGGGCGGCCATCAAGCGGAGTGCGGAGGCACCATGGTGGGCAAGATGCCCAACGTCACATGGCTCGAGGGCTCCTTCATGGAAACCATCAAAGGGTGGCAATTGGGGTGGTTCTACATCACCGAGCCGCGTGACCCTGAATGGGCAGCGGCCCCCGAATTCCAATCTGGCATCCCCACACGGCTCACCTCCTGGAAAGAGACGGGCCTGTCGTGGGGTAATCCGGGAGAGCTAGCCGGACTTCAAACCTGCGTCCAAAACCTGGTGGACAAGAAGGTTAAACTTGTCAGCGTAGTCCAGGTCATGCTCTTCTGTCGAATCCTCCCATGTCAACGACTGGCTTTTAACTTGTGGGAGTTCGACCCGGCCCGGTACCAAACTTTATCTGGGCTCTTCGGCACAACGCACGAGGATGCCTGGAAGGTGCTATTCAAGGGCGCCGAGATTCCCCCTCCCATTACCGAGGATCGCGGATTCTGCGCGAAGCGCCAAGCCAGCGTAGTAAGCTTGTTTTACCCTTTACGGGATACTCGTTTTTCATAGTTTGACTCTATGCGGGATCTAAGCTCCCGTTCCTTTGATAGGACTGGTAGAAGAAGTCCGGACAGATCAACTGTCCGGCTCCTTTGCCTGAAGAATCAGCAGATGCCCGCTTGGCGAAGCTGCTAGTCCCGGCACCATACATGGTGCCGGAGAAGAAGGCCAAGAAGAAGGCCACAGGAACTCGAAAGAGTTCCCGGCTCCTGGTGGTGTTGGATTCATCGTCCGATGACTCCGAAGCGCACTCCTCCCACGGAGACGAGGAGGAGGAAGAAGAGGCCTCTCCCCCTCCAACGGGGGGAGGAAAGAAAAGGAAGGCCGCCCCAACTGGGGGGCCGGAGGGTCCAAGAAGGGAAAGACCCTTCCTCCGGACTACTCCACCAACACCGACGACGGCGAAGAGCAGTGGCCATCCAGGGCCAAGCCCCTGGCAAAATCGTAAGTATCCGGATACCAAAATGACTCATGGTGTTCCTTTGTTGCACAGTATCTTCTGACGCCGAATATAATCATGCAGTCCGCCCAAGGCCCGGCTCGACGCTTCGTCGAGCGGCTCCCTGGATTCGTCGGATGTGAATAGTCTTTCACTCCCAACTGCTACCTCCCCTCGCCCTACGGACGACGCCAAGGTGGAGTCCCAAAAGGGGCCAAGCCAGGAGGAGGTGGTCCTGGAGGCACCGCAAGGCGACCTCCCAGACTCCAGGCGCAAAGGGGATGAAACCCCAAAGGGCTCTAAGTCAGACCATGGGCCGGACACCGTGCCGGAACCTTCAGTGGTTCCGGAGTCCGGCAGGCGGCCCCCTAGTAAGAGGGGCAAGCCTACGAAGCCGGCAACCTCCGTCCAACTGGAGGCACCGGATAATTTGCTGGAGGTGCTTAACGGTGCCTCCATCGACGAGGAGCACCGCACTATTATGAGTGCGGTGATCCAGAAGGTTCAGTCCGCCAAGAGCGGGCTGACGGAAGCCTGTGCCAGCCTTCTAACAGGCTTTGAGGTATGTATTTAAGATATGTAAAAATATTACCGCATAGACAGTAGCCCCTGATGCTTAGTTTGGTGTTCGGAAAAAAAAGCCGAACTGAGGATCGAAAAAGATATACGCAGGAGTCTAACATAAGTATGTCAATATGGGAATGCAGGCTGCGCTGCTGACCTCTGCCGCACTGACTGCGGAGGTCGATGCATTGAAGCAGAGCCTCGAGCGGTCCGAGAACGAGCTCGGCCTTGCCAAGAAGCAGATCGAGGACAAGGAAGGTAAGTAGTACCTTATGTAAGTATATAAAAATACCTGGTTGCAAATAATGACAGGACCAACGTGAGTATTACAGGGGCCACAACCGAGGTGGCGACCCTGAAGGAAGCGATGTCCAAGGCTGAAGACAATGCGGCCATGGAGCGCACCGAGCGAGAAAAGCAGGAGGCGCAGGTGGCGGAGGTGCAGCAAGAGCTCCACGCTTTTGTGAAAAAACATGAGAGTTTGGAGCTTGACTCAAAGACTCGAGAGTCCGAGCTTGCCTCGGCCCTTGAGAGCGCCAAATCTGCCAAGGCCGAAGCCCAAAAAGCCCTCCATGAAATTGAGGCAATGAAGAAGATAGCGGCGGGTAAGGCATTCTTTATGCAAAGCAAGCACGTGAAAGTGAATTACTTGTTACTTACCCGAGTCCGGAGCTCTCCAGGAGCATTCATAGATCTGCCTTGCAGTGTGTCCGACGCTGCCGCATTCTACCAAGCCGAGGAAGGGAGCTCGACGGAGAAGGTGTTCTGGTCCTAGTATGCTGAGGCCGGACACCCGGTGCCCTTGAGCGACCAGCTGAAGCAGCTGGTCAAGCTCCATAAGGTAGCCGAACAGGCCTTGAAGGGCCTTATAGGCCGGCTATGGCCTGGGGAGGTCATGCCTGGGAGCTACTTTGGGCTAGTGAGGCGGCTGGTGGATGCCTGTCCATGGTTTGAAATCATCAAGCACTCCGTATGCATCGAAGGCGCCCGTAGGGCCCTTGCCCGTGTTAAAGTACACTGGGGCAAGATGGATGCTGAGAAGCTGGTGACAAATGGGCCACCGGTGGGGAAGGAGCATCGCAAGCCCGAGTTGTATTATGAGAGCGTCCTGAAGGGTGCCTGCCTTGTGGCGAATGAGTGTTCCAAGGATGTAATTTTTGAGTAAACTCGCTCGTGTTATCCTGTGCGCTGAAAACTTGTTCATATGCGCTAAGCAACGCTTTTTGAATTTAAAATATTACCTTATGTGCGGCCGTTTATTAAATCTGAGAGATGGCGAGTCATCGGCTTCTACCCCCATGCCACGAGTGCTGGGGTGTTCGGGATAAACCTGAGCGCTCTTTTTCCCATTCTTGGGTCCTTCGAGGGAGGCGCTCAACACAACGAACAAGGCAATCGGACTATAATGCTTTATCACTCTCACTTAGCCATAGAATTCTATAATTTTAAATTTTGGCGAAGCCCCTAGTATTCAGAAGACCGAGTTCGGGGCGCTATCCACACCTAGGCCGGACAAAGCCAGCTCCTCGCTCTAAGCGGCATAAGTCTTTAGGGACTCGAAAACCTCTTGAACAGCGACCGGCTCTCGCCCTATCATGACGGTCAGTTTTAGCTTTCTCTACTGAGGTGCTTAACCCAGCTCAACTGGGGCACAATCGTAGTAGTTCTCCCGGCGCTACCTTAGCCGATATAACGGAACGTAAGGTACCAAAACATGGGAGTCGGGCAAACCCAACTATTGACCCAAGACATGATTCGGAGCCGATGCATATAGTGCTATAAGTTCGGGGTGCCGCACTTGTGAGAGTGTTCGGACTTTTCACACCATATTCTGGGGTACTTAAGCCCCTGGTGTATTGGCCGTACCAAAGTGTACGGTTGCATAATGTCATAAGTGAACATATTTATATAAAAATGAATGCAATAATAGACAAGAGCTATGTATTGTTTATTAAAAGGCTGCTATGAAAGCAGGACGATACAAATAGTGCGATAGGCAAGAGATGGGATTATTTGACATGTCCCCCTCCAGGGGCAAGCTGCGAGACTTTATGTAAGACAGGTATTTAGCTCGTTATAGAGACCACCTGGACATTCGACGTAGCTTGCTGCATCCCCGGCTGTTGCATCGTGTGTTAGGCGATTGTACTGCCGGACAGGCCTGCCGAAGAGTGGAGTCCTAAAAGTAAGAAAAAAGAAATGACAAAATCGGGAGCCCCTAGTGCGGTTGAGCCGCATTTTGGGCGTGCCGTGGTTGTGCCCCTCCCCTTATGCCCATGGTATTTCCAGAGCGTAATTATGTACGCGTGGTACTAGTTTCGCAATTTCGTGAGGGCTGGGGTTGGGGCCGCACTGCTACGCTTGCTCGGAACGTGCCAGGCGGTCTTGTTGTAGGTGACTCCGGGCGCGCTTGACGGTGCCCAGACGTTTAATAGCCGGATTGGGGAATTGCCTTGAAAGGCTACTTTGTACTTCCGCCGTGAGGGCCGTATGCTCCTCCGTTCAGAGAGAGTGTTCGGTGTTTCCATTGACCGTAATGACTCCCCGAGGGCCTGGCATCTTGAGCTTGAGGTATGCGTAGTGCAGCACCGCATTGAACTTTGCAAATGCGGTTCGTCCGAGCAGGGCGTGATAGCCACTGCGGAACGAGACTATGTCGAAGATTAACTCCTCGCTTCGGAAATTATCCGGGGATCTGAACACCACTTCGAGTGTAACTGAGCCTGTATAGTTGGCCTCTACACCTGGTATGATGCCTTTAAAGGTCCTCTTTGTGGGTTTAATCCTTGAAGGATCTATGTCCATTTTTTGCACTATATCCTAATAAAGCAGGTTCAGGCTACTGCCGCCGTCCATGAGGACTCTAGTGAGGTGAAATCCGTCAATGATTGGGTCTAGAACCAACGCGGTGAATCCGCCGTGGCGGATGCTAGTGGGGTGGTCCCTTCGATCAAAAGTGATCGGGCAGGAGGACCACGGGTTGAACTTTGGGGCGACTGGCTCCAACGCATATACGTCCCTGAGTGCACGCTTCCGCTCCCTTTTGGGGATGTGGGTTGCGTATATCATGTTCACCGTCCGCACTTGTGGGGGAAAGCCCTTCTGTCCCCTATTGTTTGGCGGCCGAGGCTCCTCCTCGTCATCGCTATGCAACCCCTTGCCTCTGTTTTCGGCACTTAATTTGCCTGCCTGCTTGAACACCCAACAATCCCTGTTGGTGTGATTAGCTGGTGTTTTGGGGGTGCCGTGTATCTGGCACAAGCGATCGAGTATTCGGTCCAAACTGGACGGGCCCGGAGTATTCCTTTTGAATGACTTTTTCCACTGACTGGGTTTAGAGCCTCTGAATCCGGCATTAACTCACGTATCCTTAGCATTGTCACTGTTAATGCAGCGCTTGTGCTTGTTGCGATGCAACCTGCCATTGTTGTCCTTGGTATCCGAATTACCAGGGCTCTTGGTCATGTTATTACTACGAGCTAGCCAGCTGTCTTCTCCCGCGCAAAAGCGGGTCATGAGTGTTGTGAGGGCTGCCATGGATTTCGGCTTTTCCCGTCCTAGGTGTCGGGCAAGCCATTCGTCTCGGATGTTATGCTTGAAGGCTGCGAGGGCCTCTGCGTCCGGACAGTCGACTATTTGATTTTTCTTGGTTAGGAACCGTGTCCAGAATTGTCTGGCCGATTCCTCTGGCTACTGAATTATGTGGCTTAGGTCATCGGCGTCTGGTGGTCGCACATAAGTGCCCTAGAAATTGTCAAGGAATGTGGCTTTCAGGTCCTCCCAGCAACCAATTGACTCTGCTGGCAAGCTGTTAAGCCAATGCCGAGCTGGTCCTTTAAGCTTGAGTGGGAGGTATTTTATAGCGTGCAGATCATCACCGCGAGCCATGTGGATATGAAGGAGATAATCCTCGATCCATACTGTAGGATCTGTTGTCCCATCGTATGATTCGATGTTTACGGGTTTAAAACCTTCGGGGATTTGATGATCCATTACTTCATCTGTGAAGCATAGTGGGTGTGCGGCGCCTCTGTACTGGGCTATATCACGACGTAGCCCAGATGAGCTTTGTCTGCTGTGTTCGGCCTGGCCGTATTTGCCATATCTAGCGTGACGGTTATCGTCACGTGTCGTGGGGCGCCCACGCGATCTGTAGATCGATCTTGTTTGCCTTGCCTTGTCCTCCAATATGTCTCGCAGGTCTGGCGCATTTCCCCGTGCCTTGGTATTTTTTGAGCAACGTCGGGGTGCGGCTTGAGTGGATGGCCGAGAGGCCTCTCTGTCGCGGCCACGAGGTGGCCGGTCGGCCGTGTCGTGCGCTAGTGATGTAGGTTTAGGTGATTCCTCCTCTAATCAGGGTAGCAGCCTACGCTTTGGGTAGCTCTTGGAGGGGCGTTCGAGTTCGTACTCTTCGGCCGCAAGGACTTCAGTCCATCTATCGGCTAGCAAGTCTTGGTCAGCTCTAAAATGTTGTTGTTTTTTCTTGAGGCTGCTCGCTGTGGCCATAAGCCTGCGTTTGAAACGCTCTTGTTCGACGGGATCCTCAGCCACGACAAATTCGTCGGCATTGAGGCTTGCCTCATCTTCGGAGGGAGGCATGTAATTATCGTCCTCTACCTCTCTGTCTGCCGCTCTCTCATGAAGGCTGGTTTCTCCATCCTCCTGTGCTGAATCCTGCTGGAGGGGGTTGTCTTCGGCGCTGTCTGGGGTGTTATTATCTCCCATGCCGGAATCGCCATTTTTGCTTTGGCGGGTTTTGGAGCGGCGCCGCTGACGCTGGCGCTTAGGCTGCTTCGTGGAGGGGTCATCCTCCGTTGTTCCGTCGCCATTCCCTTCTTTTGGGGTGTCCACCATGTATATGTCATATGATGAGGTGGCCTTCCAGTGCCCTATAGGCGCTGGTTCTTGGTCGTCTCCTGCATTGGCGTCCATACCGTCGATGTCTTCGGAGTCAAAGTCGAGCACGTCGGTTAAATCATCGAAAGTGGCTACGAAGTGGGTGGTAGGTGGGCTTTGAATTTCTTCGTCGTCCGCATCCCAACCTTGCTGACCATAGTCCGGCCAGGGCTCTCCTGATAAAGAGAGAGACTTTAGTGAATTCAGAGTCGCCAAAGGGCGAGTGCTGAAAGATGTCCGCAGCGGCGAACTCCATGATCGGCGCTCAATCGGGTTCAATCGGCAGGGGCGCGGAAGGTTCGGAGTCCGGAAAGGAGTCCGACACCTTGGAGTCACGAGCTTCGCAAAGGACAAAGCTGGTGTTTGGCTCGATCGCCGTAGAGATTGCTGCCCCCGAGGCAGTGTCCAGACACCCGTCCTCGATTGGCGCAGTCAGCTCCGAGCTAAGGGTCGGAGCGGACACT
The DNA here is from genome assembly GCF_018294505.1 of Triticum aestivum. Taxonomy (NCBI): domain Eukaryota; kingdom Viridiplantae; phylum Streptophyta; class Magnoliopsida; order Poales; family Poaceae; genus Triticum; species Triticum aestivum. The sequence goes on along the minus strand of NC_057798.1, from coordinate 513,598,489 downwards.
GGGGTGGCCTCCTGGGCACTGTTCGGCGGCAGAGCTAGATCATGCCCATCGTGACAGTGCGGCGCGCTCGGCTGTGGCTCGAACCCATCGAAGATCAAGTCTCCACGGACGTCAGTCGTGTAGTTCAAACTTCCAAATCTGACCTGATGGCCAGGGGCGTAGCTTTCGATCTGCTCCAGATGGCCAAGCGAATTGGCCCGTAGTGCAAAGCCGCCGAATACGAAGATCTGTCCGGGGAGAAAAGTCTCACCCTGGACCGCATCGTTGTTGATGGTCGGAGGAGCCATCGGGCCTAAAGATGACGACACAGAGGAACTCTCAATGAAAGCACCAATGTCGGTGTCAAAACCGGCGGATCTCGGGCAGGGGGTCCCGAACTGTGCGTCTAGGCGGATGGTAACAGGAGACAAGGGACACGGTGTTTTTACCCAGGTTCGGGCCCTCTCGATGGAGGTAAAACCCTACTCCTGCTTGATTAATATTGATGATATGGGTAGTACAAGACTAGATCTACCACGAGATCAGAGAGGCTAAACCCTAGAAGCTAGCCTATGGTATGATTGTCGTTCGTCCTACAGACTAAAACCCTCTGTTTTATATAGACACCGGAGAGGGCTAGGGTTACACAAAGTCGGTTACAATGGGAGGAGATCTACATATCCGTATCGCCAAGCTTGCCTTCCACGCCAAGGAAAGTCCCATCCGGACACGGGACGAAGTCTGCAATCTTGTATCTTCATAGTCCAGGAGTCTAGCCAAAGGTTATAGTCCGGTCATCCGGACACCCCCTAATTTGGGACTCCCTCACTAACAATCAAACTGCCCAAACATCTCCAGTGGAATATATTACAGATGAAGACTGGACAGCCCTTGTTAAACACTGGTCTGATCCAAAGTATCAGGTAGGCTATATATATTTGATCAGACCACATATTGAACTTGTATTTATGTATGTGCCTTACAAGTGTATCTTCTTCTAGGCTAACTGTTTGAAGAACAAAACAAACCGTTCTAAAGTGAAATTCCAACAGACAACATGATCTCGTAGCTATATTGCACACTGCGAGGCTCTTGTAAATAACTGCTACTTCCTTCTTTTTTTGTGCCATATTATCGTATCTATATTGACTTGTTCCAAATACAGAGGAAAGCTCGTGCGGACCAAAAAGAACCTAAACCGAATGCAGTGCAAATCTTCAAGGATTGCCACACCAGCAAGATGAAGGGCATGAGCACACCAGTTCAAGCCGCTGTTGTAAGTCCTTACTCCTCCTGCCTTGAACTAATTGGTACTGTGATGTGTTCATTTAACTACTTGGTTTGCAGCCAATGTCAGTTACTCTGTTCACTTTTATACACAGTTGTATTAACGTATCATTTCACCTTACATGGTTTAAAAGAGATGAAGGATATTCTTTTGGTCTTGTTCTGTAATCTAGTTGTTATGTTCACGTGCGCACACAATGATAAAATAGCCTGTTTGTTTTATATTTGTTTGCCCATGATATGAATGATGTCATACTATGTTCATACTACTTTAAACCATGTCTCTTTATCCTTAGATATCAATGAATGTGAGGAAATAGACAATACAGTAGGCATGCTACATGGACATATGTTCTGAAAGTGATTTTATTATGTAGTTGGCACTACAACACATGCTAATGTATTATAGTAGTTCACCAAAGTAATTTATGTATAAACGTTTAACCTACTTTGTTTGTTCTTGTCTCATTAGTAACTTATCTGGTACACTAATCTACAAGTTCAAACTTTCAAGAAGCTATGGAACAAATGATTGAACAGTCACAACCACCTGAAGGTGACGAGGCTACCACAGACACAATGTCACCTCTTGCTGCAGTGCGTTAGTATCTCTCCACTAACAGTGCAAAAAGCACCTTCCTGCGTAATTCTGGGTTGGTTGTCAAGGTAACCTCGTCCAAATCGCCTACTGAACAAAATCTCCCTGCTAGACAGAGGGATATATCTGTGCTCGAGACACAAGTCCAATCCCTAATGGACGTCGTTTCGGAAACAAGAATAGTGGTTGACAAATGTTGTCAAGATATGAATGGTTTTGAAACGAGACTATCAGACATTCGCTTCGTTGTTCAAGAGCAATGGCGAAAAAAAGGTGAAGATCGTGCTGTTCCATCAAATTCTACAACCTGAAACATTAGCACTCAGGTCAAATGGTATGTGCTTCTATACATTTGATGGTGCTTTTATCTAGAAGGACTGTAAACTTTATGCCAACGGGCCTTTAGTTGTATGGTTGGAATTTATTTTGTTGTGATACAACATTTATGATGCTGCCACAGGCTGCAGTAATTGCGACGCTATTTCTGTATAGTGTAGGTTTATCTTAGTAATTTATTCGGCCGAAAGCTTCATAGGAGCCCAACATGCCAACATTCGTCCGGCCCATTCCAATTGGGCTAAAAACGATTACAGGCCGAAATTGGCATGTAGCCCACTAAAAATATCTGGGCCTAAATCAGCATAAGCTTTCATATTTTTCTGGTAGGCATGTGCCCATAGTGGGCCTTTAACAGGCTTAAACATAATTTGGGCCCTTAGTAAAATAGGCTGTTTACAGGTGTAAATATCTCGAGCCCATAAAAAACATGGGCCTTTAATAGACCGAAAGTGATATTGGGCCCTGATTGTGCCAAATAACCCACTCGTCTTAGCAGGCCAAAATGGTGGCCCATTTACGATGCGGATCTTTGACAGGCCAAAATTCGGACGGGCCGTAAATGCGCTGACCTAATACACGGGCCTTTAACAGGCCGGAACTTCGGTCGGGCTAGTTTATCGTCATTTTTATATGGGCCGTTAATGGGCCCGATATGATGTTGGGCCACATATGGCCCATGGTTTTCCTCCGGCGTTAATAGGCCAAAAATGACAACAGGTCGAAAGTGGCCCAAATCTATAGTGTGCCTCTAAAAGGCCGAATGTCGGACATGACCGAATATGACCCAAATCCTTCACGATCATTTATGGGCCGAAAGTTTTGATGGCTTGTAAATGGGCCCAAATGAAGCAGGACCTTTAACAGGTTGGAAATACACCGGGCCGTAATTCGGCCCAATTACTTAGCGGATTGTTAACGGGCCAGAAGTGACCATGGGCCGCACTGATGAAAAGTTTAGGACAGGCCGTTGACGGGCCGATTTGACAGAGAATGTTGGGCCTTTAGTTGGGCTGGCCCACTATGGTATGTAGAATCTTGTGGGCCTTTAGCTGGGCCGACCCATTGTGGTCCGCAAAATCTTGTGGGCCTTTTGCTGGGTCGGCCCATTATGGTCTGTAAAATCGTGTGGGCCTTTAGCTGGGCCGGCCCATTATGGTCCGCTAAATTTTGTGGGCCTTTAGCTGGGCCGGTCCATTATGGTCTGCAAAATCTTGTGGGCCTTTAGCTGGGCTGGCCCATTATGGTCTGCTAAATCTTATGGGCCTTCGGTTGGGCCGGCCCATTTAAACTTTATGGGACACTTTTGGGTCGGTCCACGTGTCAAAATATCATAGGCCCATCTCGACCGTTGGATGAGTGACACATGTGCCAACGCGGAGCTGACGTGTGGATCCGTCAGCCAATGAGAATTTTACACGTGTAAAATCAGCATTGGTCATGGCTGTTAGCGGGTTATCGGATCCAAAAACCGGACCCGATAGGTTAACGGTGGTTAACAGCGTCCCGTTACAGTGGATGCCACGTGTCGGTCACCCTTGACGAAAGCACTTCTATGACCCGCGATTTATCGTCATGGAAGTGGACACTTCCGTTATGATAATTTTGGTAATGTCATGGAACACTTCTACGACAGCACAGGTATGATTATCTTGATTCTGTCATAAAATCGTCATGGATGTACATGCATGACAGAAAACGCAACCTACTGTGACAAACACGTATCATCACAGAAGTGTATTTTTTTGTAGAGCTTCGACCCACACTTCATGTGCACGCCTTTGAAGTAGGGGTCGACGAGCTTCCGCTCGTCAAACGCGGCCTTGATGCGGTCCCAATACGTCTTGATGCTCTGGTTTGTGCCAGTGACCGGTGTTGGGGAACGTAGTAATTTCGAAAAATTTCCTACGCACACGCAAGATCGTGGTGATGCACAACAACGAGAGGGGAGAGTGTTGTCCACGTACCCTCGTAGACCGAAAGCAGAAGCGTTAGCACAACGCGGTTGATGTAGTCGTACGTCTTCACGATCCGACCGATCAAGTACCGAACATATGGTACCTCCGAGTTCAGCACACATTCAACTCGATAACGTCCCACAAACTCCGATCTAGCAGAGCTTTGCGGGAGAGTTCCGTCAACACGACAGCGTGATAACGGTGTTGATGATGCTACCGACGCAGGGCTTCGCCTAAGCACCACTACGATATTACCGAGATGGAATATGGTGGAGGGGGGCACCACACACGGCTAAGAGATCAATGATCAATTGTTGTGTCGAGAGGTGCCCCCCTACCCCCGTATATAAAGGAGCAAGGGGGGAGGCGGCCGGCTAGGAGGAGGGCGCGCCAAGGGGGGGAGTCCCACTCCCACCGGGAGTAGGACTCCAACTTTCCTTGTTGGAGTAGGAGAGGGGAAGGAAAGGAGAGAGGAGGAAAAGGAAAGAAGGGGGGTGCCCCCCTTGCCCAATGCGGACTAGAGGAGGAGGGGGCGCACAGCCTGCCCTGGCCGCCCCTCCTCTTCTCCACTAGGGCCCATGAGGCCCAATAAACCCCCGGGGGGTTCCGGTAACCCCCCGGTACTCCGGTATATGTCCGAAACCATTCCGGTGTTCAAACATAGTCATCCAATATATCGATCTTTACGTATCGACCATTTTGAGACTCCTTGTCATGTCCGTGATCATATCCGGGAATTCGAACTACCTTCGGTACATCAAAACACAAAAACTCATAATACCGATTGTCACCAAACTTTAAGCGTGCGGACCCTATGGGTTCTAGAACTATGAAGACATGACCAAGACACGTTTTCGGTCAATAACCAATAGAGGAACCTGGATACTCATATTGGTTCCCACATATTCTACGAAGATCTTTATCGGTCAAACCGCATAACTACATACGTTGTTCCCTTTGTCATCGGTATGTTACTTGCCCGAGATTCGATCGTCGGTATCTCAATACCTAGTTCAATCTCGTTACCGGCAAGTATCTTTACTCGTTACGTAATGCATCATCCGCAACTAACTCATTAGCTACATTGCTTGCAAGGCTTATAGTGATGTGCATTACCGAGAGGGCCAAGAGATACCTCTCCGACAATTGGAGTGACAAATCATAATCTTGAAATACGTCAACTCAACAAGTACCTTCGGAGACACCTGTAGAGAACCTTTATAATCACCCAGTTAAGTTCTGACGTTAGGTAGCACACAAAGTGTTCCTCTGGTAAGCGGGAGTTACATAATCTCATAGTCATGGGAACATGTATAAGTCATGAAGAAAGCAATAGCAACATACTAAACGATCAAGTGCTAAGCTAACAAAATGGGTCAATTCAATCACATCATTCTTTCAATGATGTGATCCCATTGATCAAATGATAACTCATATCTATGGTTAGGAAACTCAACCATCTTTGATCAATGAGCTAGTCAAGTAGAGGCATACTAGTGACACTATGTTTGTCTATGTATTCACACATGTATTATGTTTCCGGTTAATACAATTCTAGCATGAATAATAAAAATTTATCATGATATGAGGAAATAAATAATAACTTTATTCTTGCCTCTAGGGCATATTTCCTTCAGACTCCCACTTTCACTAGAGTCAATAATCTAGATTACACAGTAATGATTCTAACACCCATGGAGCCTTGGTGATGATCATGTTTTGCTCGTGGAAGAGGCTTAGTCAACGGGTCTGCAACATTCAGATCCGTATGTATCTTGCAAATCTCTATGTCTCCCACCTGGACTTGGTCCCAGATGGAATTGAAGCGTCTCTTGATGTGCTTGGTTCTCTTGTGAAATCTGGATTCCTTTGCCAAGGCAATTGCACCAGTATTGTCACAAAAAAATTTCATTAGACCCGATGCACTAGGTATGACACCTAGATCGGATATGAAATCCTTCATCCAGACTCCTTCATTTGCTGCTTCCGAAGCAGCTATGTACTCCGCTTCAAACATAGATTCTGCCACGACGCTTTGTTTAGAACTGCACCAACTGACAGCTCCACCATTCAATATAAACATGTATCCAGTTTGCGATTTAGAATCGTCCGGATTAGTGTCAAAGCTTGCATCGACGTAACCATTTACGACTAGCTCTTTGTCACCTCCATAAACGAGAAACATATCCTTAGTCCTTTTCAGGTACTTCAGGATGTTCTTGACCGCTGTCCAGTGATCCACTCCTGGATTACTTTGGTACCTCCCTGCTAAACTAATAGCAAGGCACACATCAGGTCTGGTACATAGCATTGCATACATGATAGAGCCTATGGCTGATGCATAGGGAACATCTTTCATTTTCTCTCTATCTTCTGCAATGGTCGGTCATTTAGTCTGACAATTTCACACCTTGTATTACAGGCAAGAACCCTTTCTTTGCTTGATCCATTTTGAACTTTTTCAAAACTTTATCAAGGTATGTACTTTCTGAAAGTCCAATTAAGTGTCTTATCTTTCTCTATAGATCTTGATGCCCAATATATAAGCATCTTCACTGAGGTCTTTCATTGAAATACTTTTATTCAAGTATCCTTTTATGTTATCCAGAAATTCTATATCATTTCCAATCAACAATATGTCATCCACATATAATATTAGAAATGCTACAGAGCTCTCACTCACTTTCTTGTAAATATAGGCTTCTCCAAAAGCCTGTATAAAACCATATGCTTTGATCACACTATCAAAGCGTTTATTCCAACTCCGAGAGGCTTGCACCAGTCCATAAATGGATCGCTGGAGCTTGCACACTTTGTTAGAACCTTTTGGATTGACAAAACCTTCTGGTTGCATCATATAGAACTCTTCTTCCAGAAATCCATTCAAGAATGCAGTTTTGACATACATTTGCCAAATTTCATAATCATAAAATGCGGCAATTGCTAACATGATTTGGACAGACTTAAGCATCCCTACGGGTGAGAAAGTCTCATCATAGTCAACCCCTTGAACTTGTCGAAAACCTTTCGCAACAAGTCGAGCTTTGTAAACAGTAACATTACCATCAGCGCCAGTCTTCTTCTTGAAGATCCATTTATTCTCGATGGCTTGCCGATCATCGAGCAACTCAACCAAAGTCCATACTTTGTTCTCATACATGGATCCCATCTCAGATTTCATGGCCTCAAGCCATTTTGCAGAATTTGGGCTCATCATCGCATCCTCATAGTTCATAAATTCACCATGGTCAAGTAACATGACCTCCAGAATAGGATTACCGTACCACTCTGGTGCGGATCTTACTTTGGTTGACCTACGAGGTTCCGTAGTAACTTGATCTAAAGTTTCATGGTCAATATCATTAGCTTCCTCACTAATTGGTGTAGGCGTCATAGGAACCGGTTTCTGTGATGAACTACTTTCCAATAAGGGACCAGGTACAGTTACCTCATCAAGTTCTACTTTCCTCCCACTCACTTCTTTCGAGAGAAACTCCTTCTCTAGAAAGGATCCATTTTTAGCAACGAATGTCTTGCCTTCGGATCTGTGATAGAAGGTGTACCCAACAGTTTCCTTTGGGTATCCTATGAAGACACATTTCTCCGATTTGGGTTCAAGCTTATCAGGTTGAAGTTTTTTCACATAAGCATCGCATCCCCAAACTTTAAGAAACGACAACTTTGGTTTCTTGCCAGACCATAGTTCATAAGGCGTCGTCTCAACGGATTTTGATGGTGCCCTATTTAACGTGAATGCAGCCGTCTCTAAAGCATAACCCCAAAACGATAGCGGTAAATCAGTAAGAGACATCATAGATCGCACCATATATCTAGTAAAGTACGATTACGATGTTCGGACACACCATTATGTTGTGGTGTTCCGGGTGGCGTGACTTGTGAAACTATTCCGCATTGTTTCAAATGTAGACCAAACTCGTAACTCAAATATTCTCCTCCACGATCGGATCGTAGAAACTTTATTTTCTTGTTACGATGATTTTCCACTTCACTCTGAAATTCTTTGAACTTTTCAAATGTTTCAGACTTATGTTTCATTAAGTAGATATACCCATATCTGCTCAAATCATCTGTGAAGGTGAGAAAATAATGATACCCATCTTGAGCCTCAATATTCATCGGACCACATACATCAGTATGTATGATTTCCAACAAATCTGTTGCTCGCTCCATAGTTCCAGAGAACAGCGTTTTAGTCATCTTGCCCATGAGGCATGGTTTGCAAGTACCAAGTGATTCATAATCAAGTGATTCTAAAAGTCCATCAGTATGGAGTTTCTTCATGCGCTTTACACCAATATGACCCAAATGACAGTGCCACAAATAAGTTGCACTATCATTATCAACTCTGCATCTTTTGGCTTCAACATTATGAATATGTGTATCACTACTATCAAGATTCAATAAAAATAGACCACTCTGCAAGGGTGCATGACCATAAAAGATATTACTCATATAAATAGAACAACCATTATTCTCAGATTTAAATGAATAACCGTCTCGCATCAAACAAGATCCAGATATAATGTTCATGCTCAACACTGGCACCAAATAACAATTATTCAGGTCTAAAACTAATCCCGAAGGTAGATGTAGAGGTAGCGTGCCGACGCTGATCACATCGACTTTAGAACCATTTCCCACGCGCATCATGACCTCGTCCTTAGACAGTCTTCTCTTAATCCATAGTCCCTGTTTCAAGTTGCAAATATTAGCAACAGAAACAGTATCAAATACCCAGGTGCTACTGCGAGCTCTGGTAAGGTACACATCAATAACATGTATATCACATATACCTTTGTTCACCTTGCCATCCTTCTTATCCGCCAAAACTTGGGGCAGTTCCGCTTCTAGTGACCAGTCTGTTTGCAGTAGAAGCACTCAGTCTCAGGCTTAGGTCCAGACTTGGGTTTCTTCTCTTGAGCAGCATCTTGTTTGCCGTTCTTCTTGAAGTTCCCCTTCTTCTTCCCTTTACCTTTTTTTCTTGAAACTGGTGGTCTTGTTGACCATCAACACTTGATGCTCCTTCTTGATTTCTACCTCCGCAGCCTTTAGCATTGCGAAGAGCTCGGGAATTGTTTTGTTCATCCCTTGCATATTATAGTTCATCACGAAGCTCTTGTAGCTTGGTGGCAGTGATTGAAGAATTCTGTCAATGACACTATCATCAGGAAGATTAACTCCCAGTTGAATCAAGAGATTGTTATACCCAGACATTTTGAGTATATGTTCACTGACAGAACTATTCTCCTCCATCTTGCAGCTATAGAACTTATTGGAGACTTCATATCTCTCAATCCGTGCATTTGCTTGAAATATTAACTTCAACTCCTGGAACATCTCATATGCTCCATGACGTTCAAAACATCGTGGAAGTCCCGGTTCTAAGCCGTAAAGCATGGCACACTGAACTATCGAGTAGTCATCAGCTTTGCTCTGCCAGACGTTCTTAACGTCGTCAGTTGCATCTGCAGCAGGCCTGGCACCTAGCGGTGCTTCCAGGATGTAATTCTACTGTTCAGCAATGAGGATAATCCTCAAGTTACGGACCCAGTCCGTGTAATTGCTACCATCATCTTTCAACTTTGCTTTCTCAAGGAACGCATTAAAATTCAACGAAACAACAGCACGGGCCATCTATCTACAACAACATAGACAAGAAAAATACTATCAGGTACTAAGTTCTTGATAAATTCAAGTTCAATTAATCATATTACTTCAGAACTCCCACTTAGATAGACATCTCTCTAATCATCTAAGAGATCATGTGATCCAAATCAACTAAACCATAACCGTTCATCACGTGAAATGGAGTAGTTTTCAATGGTGAACATCACTATGTTGATCATATCTACTATATGATTCACACTCGACCTTTCGGTCTCAGTGTTCCGAGGCCATATCTGCATATGCTAGGCTCGTCAAGTTTAACCCGAGTATTCTGCGTGTGCAAAACTGGCTTGCACCCGTTGTTGATGAACGTAGAGCTTATCACACCCGATCATCACGTGGTGTCTCGGCACGACGAACTTTGGCAACGGTGCATACTCAGGGAGAACACTTTTACCTTGAAATTTAGTGAGATATCATCTTATAATGCTACCGTCAATCAAAGCAAAATAAGATGCATAAAGGATAAACATCACATGCAATCGATATAAGTGATACGATATGGCCATCATCATCTTGTGCTTGTGATCTCCATCTCCGAAGCACCGTCATGATCACCATCGTCACCTGCGTGACACCTTGATCTCCATCGTAGCATCATTGTCATCTCGCCAACTATTGCTTCTACGACTATCGCTACCGCTCAGTGATAAAGTAAAGCAATTACAGGGCGATTGCATTGCATACAATAAAGCGACAACCATATGGCTCCTGCCAGTTGCCGATAACTCTGTTACAAAACATGATCATCTCATACAATAAAATTTAGCATCATGTCTTGACCATATCACATCACAACATGCCCTGCAAAAACAAGTTAGACATCCTCTACTTTGTTGTTGCAAGTTTTACGTGGCTGCTATGGGCTGAGCAAGAACCATTCTTACCTACGCATCAAAACCACAACGATATTTCATCAACTTAGTGTCGTTTTAACCTTCGCAAGGACCGGGAGTACACTACTAGGGAAAAGCCTATACACAGAACTTTAGCAGTAGCGCGTGTTAAAAAAGGGCGCTACTGCTAGACAGCAGTAGCGTGCGCGAAAAAACCGTGCTGCAGATACATATATAGCAGTAGCGCGTCCCGCTATAAAAGCGCTACTACAGAAATCCCACCGCTAAGCCGATCGGCTACACATAGTAGTAGCGCTCTTTTAGAAACAGCGTTGTCGCTAATTTTGTTGTAGCAGCGCGTTTATGTGTAAGGCGCTACTGCTAATGAAAATAAAATAAAATGAAAACAAGTAGAAAAGTAAATGAAAATGAAAGAAATAGAAAAAGGAGAAAGGAAAAAAATAAAATGTAAAGAAAAATAAATGAAAAAAGGGAAAACGAGAAAGGAATAGTAGTAGCGCGTTTCAGGAAACGTGTTGTAGCTAACTTAGCTATAGCACGTTTTCAGGAACGCGCTACCGTTACATTTC
>NC_057798.1:513569309-513586947 GCF_018294505.1 Triticum aestivum | reverse complement strand
CCCCAATTCACCATTGCCCCACTTCGCCGCCGTCTCCTGCCGGCGTGGATGCCCGCAACCTCACCGTCTCCCCCCGAGGCTGCAATCATCCTCACCGCTGCCGCCCGAGGCCGCCCTCAGCCTCACCGCCGCCGCCCGAGGCCGCCCTCGACCTCACCATCGCCGCCCTCCACCTCACCGCCGCCCGAGCCCGCCCAGGACCGTCGTTGCCCGTGCCCGAGCCCGCCCTCTCCGCCCCTGCCTCCGTCACCGAGCACCTCCCCGCCACCATCTCTCCCCTCTTTGTAAGCCCCCACCCCTCCCCCCAGTCCTCTCTCTCTCTGCATTTTAGAGCAAAAATTAGTAGAGCAAAAGTTAGTTTATAGCAAAAAAATTAGTTTAGAGCAAAGGATGTTAAGTAGTAGATGTTAGCGCAAAAATTAGTTTAGAGCAAAAAATTTGGTTTACAGCAAAAGTTAGTTAGGGCACTAGGGTTTAATTAGGGTAGATGCTGCTTGTATAGCATATAGTGATACTAGTAGATGTTAATTAGGTTAGGGCAGTAGTGGTACTAGTAGATGTTAATTAGATGTTTTTTAGTTAGGGCAGTAGAGTTTTGCTAGGTTATTTAGGTTAGTAGTGCTGCTAGTAGTAGTGGTACAGTAGGTTAATTAGGTGAAGTTAAATGAATAACCTAAATGAATGAAATTAGTAGTTAACTGAATTTTTTTCCTTTCATCATTATAGAGCACTAAAGTTAACTAAATTTTGTTCTATTAGTAGTTAAATGAATTTTCTTCTACACTTTGTTTTTGAATTAGCTTGTGAAATTTGGGCATGTGGTTGCTCGTGTATATTTGGACATGTGTTGCGGTGTCGAAGAGGGATATTTGAACACTGTTTCCAGGGAATGAAGCTGAGTGGCCTATGTTTTGCCGGAATGTTGATTCATTTCTGTTCCGTCAAATTTCAGGTTCTCGATTTGTCCACTTTTTAGCAAAGGTCATGCTGAAATTTTCCGTGAATTTTGGCATGACTTGTGCTACAAACTAGGACATATCGAGTGCCCGGTATTTGCCGCACCAGGAAGGAGTCAACATTCCTGCAAAACAATAGGCCTTTTTTATGTCATTATTCATTTTATTAGGTCTAGAATTAATTGACTAGATTTAATCATAGGAAACATGGCTAGCAACGATGAAGGACAGGGTTCTGGTGATTGTGACGATGTCTACCGGGCAGCAGACGAATTTTTGAGCCTTACCGACGATCAACCGATGTTGTTGCTGGGCCCACCAGTGGCATCGGCGACTAATACCGACACGCAGACCGGTGCTGAGACTGAGACCGACGTTGAGACTCATACCGGCATTGAGACCGGCGCTGAGACTAAGACCGGCGCTGCCTCGGGGAGCGGAGCCGGTGTAGAACTGAAAGCAAAGAGGAAATGGCTTCCTAACAAACTCAGGACTACTAGACTGGTGGTCACAGAGGTGGACGACGGCAATTTTGAGCCAAAGGCGCCCGAGGAAGCACGCTCGTGCTACGACAATCAAATTGGCTGCATCGTATGGGCAACCGCCACCATCAACGATGAGAAACTACAGAAGATAGATAATATGACGCCCTCCCTCCTAAAGAAGTTTCACCAGATATTCTTGTTCCCGGGCCGGAATGAAAAGGATTATGAAGATCTAGATAAGGACCCGGCAATGAAGAAGATAAACAAACACGCCATGACCAAGTTTAGCGATGCGTTGGCCGCCTGGAAAACAAGGGTGAAAGCAAGGATCATCAACAAAGAACCCTACTCCGAGATTGTAAAGGATAATCCGACAATCACGGAAGAGCATTTTCAAATATTCAAGGAGGCTTGCAAGGCCGAAGCTGCCAAAAAAAAGTCTAAGTACATGAAGGGGCTTCAAGAGAGAAATATTGGGAGCCACCACCTCGGAAGCCGTGGTTACGGCGGAAAGAGGTCCAAATGGGCCAAGGAGGACGCGAAAGCCGCGAGTCTGGGTATCCCAGACCCCTTGGCGGAGTTCACCGTCCTGCAGGAGCGTGACGTCCTTGGGGCCCGGCACCATTGGGACCCAGTGAAGAAGGTTTACGAGACAAACCCGGTCACAACGGAGTTCATGAGACTGCTAATTTTAGTTTCTGATCAATTCGACTGCACACGTTAGTCATATTTGTAAATGATCCTTGTGCCTTTTGCAGAGAGAGCAACACAGGATTGCGACCGAAAGCGACTCGCCGTCTGAGGCATTGGCGAGGCCCAAGTGGGACACTCCATTTAACCGGGCGTTGAACATATTGAAACGACTCCCGGTGGATACTCGACCATCGTATGGACACGTGCACGGTGTCTGAGACGACGCCATGTGGAAGAAGTACTACCATGAGACCATGGAGGAGAGAAAGGAAAGATGGAGGTTAACTGAAGAAAACATCGACAGAAGGTTGAGATTGCAGTTGAGAAGAAATCATCTTAGACAGTCGCAACAGCGGTAGCTGCCGCAAAATAGGTGGTTGCAGATATATCTACTTCCTTGGTTCCGGCCGTTTTCACTAGGACCAAGCAAAATCCAGAAAAAAAATGCAGCGGACTTTCCCCTTGCTGACTTCTTGGGGAGCAGCTCGACTAGTGTTGCACCAGCACCTGCTCCCGCACTGGCTCCCGCACCGGCTCCCGCACCGGACATGCTTGGCGGTGCTTCGTCAGCTAAGCTTGACGCCCTCACGGTATCTATCACATCGCCCCCCTTCAATAAATGTATAATCTCCCGTTTTCATTGCCTTTCGGATGTCTCATGTCACGGACTTTTCTTTGCAGGACGACGAAACCCCGTGCACCATATTGTACACCATCGGCGACCAGAAGGTGGACGTGGGGAAGGCGGCGATAATGGAGCCGAAGGAACCATTGTTCCACAGCAGGCCGATCCCCCCGAATGTCTTCAAGGTTTTTGTGGCCAGTGTCAAACCGGGCCACGAGAATTTTCCTCCTCTGATACTAGTGGGGGATGACAACGAGACCCCACGGCGGCTTGGTGATTGTTGCAATGGGTGGGTCCTTTTGTGGCCAAAGAGTCTGCTTCGTCTGGAGGCGGCCGGGAGCACACCCACGAGCACGCAGCCTCAGCAAGGTATGAACATCAACAACCCACCTACCCAATTAGCGTCGGGTGTCGGGTTGGGTGATAGCGGACGGGGTAAGGAGGAGGCTCCATTAGTCTCTGATGACATCTCCATGGATGAGGATGAGGATGACGATGGCACTCAACAGTATGTCTATACTGGCGCCTACTCAGGGTTTGAGCATCATGAGTCGGTGCCTGAGTTGCCGTCTCCAGAGGCTGAACGTATTATGGACGACCTTCCGGTAGTAAAGAAGTCTAGGAAGAGAGCGAGGAAAGGCAAAAAAGTTGATTCTATGATCCAGCCGCCTCAGCAGCATCGGCTTCAGGACCGTATAGATATCCCCGATGTGGATAAATGGCATATCCCCGATCAACCAATCCTACCTGCAAGAGCACTAGGGGCCAGATTGGGCGATCTAAGGAGACTTCATGACGATGTGCTACGGATAGAGAAAGGCCTCATTGCCTCGAAAGATCCAGGATACCCACTCTACGTGGTTATCATTCCGCGGCAAATGTCGTACGTCGACTGCTTCCCCGCGGATAAGTTCTTCCTTCGATTTGATTACATATTCGACATGTTTCACGTGAAGAAGCTGGATTTTACGTTTGTCCGCCTTTATGCCTTGCACATGAACTACATCATCGGGGTTGGGCAAATACCTCATATCTATGTCGCTGACCCGTACTACATGCACAAGGGCTTCTTGGGAGTCTGCGCAAAGCATTGTGAATACGCGAGGGAATACATCTTCAGTTTCATGCTCGCCAATAAGGACAAGGAGGCGATTCTCGTGCCTTATCATCCCGTGTAAGTCATCCGCGGGGCTATCCTTCCTTCGATTTCAATCATTCATTTGCACGGTGGAGGCTAATTAATTTGAGATGTACTTATTTTGCGCAGCAGCGGGTGCGCCGTCCTCATCATCCTCTACCCCCGATACTCCCACGCTCTTTACTTGGACTCGTCGAAGAACATTCACAAAAAGGATTACACCCACATCAAGGATGTTCTCGACAGTGATATGTTTTACTACCAAGCACGGGGTGGAGAGGTCAAGGACAAGAAGAGAAGGGGCGGCGGGCTCGCCTTCAGCCATAAGACCGACTTCTGCTGCATCCAGCAACCGAGCGATTCTCTTAATGATGGATTATGTGTCCTACACCACATGCTGGAGTACAAACGGGATCACCAGAACCTTCGCATGTCACCTACGTCCGGCGATGCCCATATTCTGCAATGGGCAAAGGATATAGGAGATATCGAGGATCATCGACTTCGAGCTGAGTTCTGTAACATCCAGCGCAAACTTGCCCAAATCATCATGAAGGAGGTCGTCGGAAAAACAGGGATGTTCTACGGAGAAGGACAAATGTCGCGGGAAGACGTCCGAACATGGGTAGCCTCTCAGCTGTCTCGACATAAAGCCTTTCACTAAGCTTGGGGACTATCTCACTGACATGGTGGAGTGATTGTCGATATATGACAATGTGTCGGTTTAGTCCATACTTTCTGTATGACAAAACTTTGAGTTATGCACGGCGAAACTTTATTTGTGATGTAATTAAACCGTCCTCCTCCTCGACTAGCGAAGATCACTCTAGTTAGGGCATTTTGGGTATGACGAACTTTGTTATTTATGCTTATGATATGTTGTTTCTATTTTTGCCAAGTCTGTCTGTTTCTGTTGCTCAACTACATATGTTGCATATCATCAACTCATGTGACGATGCAGGTGCATAGATCATCGATGGCGAACAAGTGCTACGCCAGGAGTATATATATGACGAGTGGCCGGAGTGTCAGGCCCAGGTGTACCGGTTTCCGGTTTCCGAGCGACAGGCAGTAGTTAGTTTAGGTTCAGGCTAATGCGAGATAGGGATACGAACTCATGTACTACATAGTTCCGCTCTCACTCAAAGTGATAGCTCTTCTCGCGTATATCATTGTTTAGATGGATGACGATGTATTTGCAAGTAATCGAGACTTGTATCGCTATTTTCGAGATGATGACAAGAGACCACTTTGTGTTGGATGATGATTATGATGATGACATGATTTGATGAGACTAGTTGTATGTATATGCTAGGATTACATTTGTATGTGTATGATATGCTAAAGATTATTGTATAAAGCCTATTCAAATACAAAACAAATATGTAGGAAAAAAACTAATAAAACTAGTAGTAGCGAGGGGGGGAAAGTTAGAAGTAGCGCCGCCTTACCAGTAGCGCTTCCCTGTAAAAAGCGCTGCAGATAATATCAGCAGCGCTCTTCTCTAAAGTGCGCTACAGCTATCCATGTATAGCAGTAGCGTGGGACGGCAGGCGCTACTGCTATACGTTAGCTGTAGCGCCTTATTAGTAGCGCATCATCCCGCGCTACTGATAGGCCTAAAACCCGCGCTGCTGCTAGGCTTTTCCCTAGTAGTGGTAGCCACACTCGGTTCAACTAAAGTTGGAGAAACTGACACCCGGCAGCCACCTATGTGCAAAGCACGTCGGTCGAACCAGTCTCGCGTAAGCGTATGCGTAATGTCGGTCCGGGCCGCTTCATCCAACAATATCGCCGAACCAAAGTATGACATGCTAGTAAGCAGTATGACTTATATCGCCCACAACTCACTTGTGTTCTACTCGTGCATATTGTTGGGTAACGAAGCAGAAATTCAAAAAATTTCGTACGAATCACCAAGATCTGTCTATGGAGAGACCAGCAACGAGTAGAAGGAGAGTGCATCTACATACCCTTGTAGATCGCTAAGCGGAAGCGTTCAAGTGAACGGGGTTGATGGAGTCGTACTCATCGTGATTCAGATCACCGATGATCCTAGTGCCGAACGGACGGCACCTCCGCGTTCAACACACGTACAGCTCGACAATGTCTCCCACGCCTTGATCCAGCAAGGAGAGAGGGAGAGGTTGAGGAAGACTCCATCCAGCAGCAGCACAACGGCGTGGTGGTGATGGAGGAGCGTGGCAATCCTGCAGGGCTTCGCCAAGCACCTACGGGAGAGGAGGAGGTGTCACGGGAGGGAGGGAGGCGCCAAGGGCTCAGGTATGGATGCCCTCCCTCCCCTCCACTATATATAGGGGCAGGGGAGAGGGGGGAGGCGCAGCCTTGCCCCTTCCTCCAAGGAAGGGGTGCGGCTAAGAGGGGGGGAGGAGTCCATCCTCCCCAAGGCACCTCGGAGGTGCCTTCCCCCTTGAGGACTCTTCCCTCCCCAAGTTTCCTTGCGCATGGGCCTCTTGGGGCTGGTGCCCTTGGCCCATATAGGCCAAGGCGCACCCCCTACAGCCCATGTGGCCCCCCGGGGCAGGTGGCCCCACCCGGTGGGCCCCCGGGACCCTTCCGGTGGTCCCGGTACAATACCGATGACCCCGAAACTTGTCCCGATGGCCGAAACAGGACTTCCTATATATAAATCTTTACCTCCGGACCATTCCGGAACTCCTCGTGACGTCCGGGATCTCATCCGGGACTCCGAACAACATTCGGTAACCACATACAAGCTTCCTTTATAACCCTAGCGTCATCGAACCTTAAGTGTGTAGACCCTACGGGTTCGGGAGACATGCAGACATGACCGAGACGTTCTCCGGTCAATAACCAACAGCGGGATCTGGATACCCATGTTGGCTCCCACATGTTCCACAATGATCTCATCGGATGAACCACGATGTCAAGGACTTAATCAATCCCGTATTCAATTCCCTTTGTCTATCGGTATGTTACTTGCCCGAGATTCGATCGTCGGTATCCAATACCTTGTTCAATCTCGTTACCGGCAAGTCTCTTTACTCGTTCCGTAACACATCATCCCGTGATCAACCCCTTGGTCACATTGTGCACATTATGATGATGTCCTACCGAGTGGGCCCAGAGATACCTCTCCGTTTACACGGAGTGACAAATCCCAGTCTCGATCCGCATAAAACAATAGATACTTTCAGAGATACCTGTAGTGCACCTTTATAGTCACCCAGTTACGTTGTGACGTTTGATACACCCAAAGCACTCCTACGGTATCCAGGAGTTACACGCTCTCATGGTCGAAGGAAGAGATACTTGACATTGGCAAAGCTCTAGCAAATGAACTACACGATCTTTTGTGCTAGTCTTAGGATTGGGTCTTGTCCATCACATCATTCTCCTAATGATGTGATCCCGTTATCAACGACATCCAATGTCCATAGCCAGGAAACCATGACTATCTGTTGATCACAATGAGCTAGTCAACTAGAGGCTCACTAGGGACATATTGTGGTCTATGTATTCACACGTGTATTACGATTTCCGGATAATACAGTTATAGCATGAATAAAAGACAATTATCATGAACAAGGAAATATAATAATAATACTTTTATTATTGCCTCTAGGGCATATTTCCAACAAACACTTCTTGAAATTTTGTAAGGGATCATCTTATTTACTACCGTCGTCCTAAGTAAACAAGATGCATAATCATAATAAACATCACATGCAATCAAATAGTGACATGATATGGCCAATATCATTTTGCTCCTTTTGATCTTCATCTTCGGGGCTCCATGATCATCATCGTCACCGGCATGACACCATGATCTCCATCATCATGATCTCCATCATCGTGTCTTCATGAAGTTGTCACGCCAACGACTACTTCTACTTCTATGGCTAACGCGTTTAGCAATAAAGTAAAGTAAGTTACATGGCGTTCTTCAATGACACGCAGGTCATACAATAAATTAAGACAACTCCTATGGCTCCTGCCGGTTGTCATACTCATCGACATGCAAGTCGTGAATCCTATTACAAGAACATGATCAATCTCATACATCACATATATCATTCATCACATCCTTTTGGCCATATCACATCACATAGCATACCCTGCAAAAACAAGTTAGACGTCCTCTAATTGTTGTTTGCATGTTTTATGTGGCTGCTATGGGTTTCTAGCAAGAACGTTTCTTACCTACGCAAAACCACAACGTGATATGCCAATTGCTATTTACCCTTCATAAGGACCCTTTTCATCGAATCCGTTCCGACTAAAGTGGGAGAGACTGGCACCCGCTAGCCACCTTATGCACCAAGTGCATGTCAATCGGTGGAACCTGTCTCACGTAAGAGTACGTGTAAGGTCGGTCCAGGCCGCTTCATCCCACAATACCGTCGAAACAAGATTGGACTAGTAACGGTAAGCATATTGAACAACATCAACGCCCACAACTACTTTGTGTTCTACTCGTGCAAAGAATCTACGCAATAGACCTAGCTCATGATGCCACTGTTGGGGAACGTAGCAGAAATTCAAAATTTTCCTACGTGTCACCAAGATCTATCTATGGAGAGACCAGCAATGAGTAGAAAGAGAGTGCATCTACATACCCTTGTAGATCGCTAAGCGGAAGCGTTCAAGTGAACGGGGTTGATGGAGTCGTACTCGTCGTGATTCAGATCACCGATGATCCTAGTGCCGAACGGACGGCACCTCCGCGTTCAACACACGTACAGCTCGACGATGTCTCCCACGCCTTGATCCAGCAAGGAGAGAGGAAGAGGTTGAGGAAGACTCCATCCAGCAGCAGCACAACGGCGTGGTGGTGATGGAGGAGCGTGGCAATCCTGCAGGGCTTCGCCAAGCACCTACGGGAGAGGAGGAGGTGTCACGGGAGGGAGGGAGGCGCCAAGGGCTCAGGTATGGATGCCCTCCCTCCCCTCCACTATATATAGGGGCAGGGGAGAGGGGGGAGGCGCAGCCTTTCCCCCTCCTCCAAGGAAGGGGTGCGGCTAAGGAGGGGGGAGGAGTCCATCCTCCCCAAGGCACCTCGGAGGTGCCTTCCCCCTTTAGGACTCTCCCCTTTTTCCTATATCTTGGCGCATGGGCCTCTAGGGGCTGGTGCCCTTGGCCCATGTAGGCCAAGGCGCACCCCCTACAGCCCATGTGGCCCCCCGGGGCAGGTGGCCCCACCCGGTGGGCCCCCGGGACCCTTCCGGTGGTCCCGGCACAATACCGATGACCCCGAAACTTGTCCCGATGGCCGAAACAGGACTTCCTATATATAAATCTTTACCTCCGGACCATTCCGGAACTCCTCGTGACGTCCGGGATCTCATCCGGGACTCCGAACAACATTCGGTAACCACATACAAGCTTCCTTTATAACCCTAGCGTCATCGAACCTTAAGTGTGTAGACCCTACGGGTTCGGGAGACATGCAGACATGACCGAGACGTTCTCCGGTCAATAACCAACAGCGGGATCTGGATACCCATGTTGGCTCCCACATGTTCCACGATGATCTCATCGGATGAACCACGATGTCAAGGACTCAATCGATCCCGTATACAATTCCCTTTGTCTAGCGGTATGGTACTTGCCCGAGATTCGATCGTCGGTATACCGATACCTTGTTCAATCTCGTTACCGGCAAGTCTCTTTACTCGTTCCGTAACACATCATCCTGTGATCAACCCCTTGGTCACATTGTGCACATTATGATGATGTCCTACCGAGTGGGCCCAGAGATACCTCTCCGTTTACACGGAGTGACAAAATCCCAATCTCGATTTGTGCCAACCCAACAGACACTTTCAGAGATACCCGTAGTGTACCTTTATAGCCACCCAGTTACGTTGTGACGTTTGGCACACCCAAAGCACTCCTACGGTATCCGGGAGTTGCACAATCTCATGGTCTAAGGAAATGATACTTGACATTAGAAAAGCTTTAGCATACGAACTACATGATCTTGTGCTAGGCTTAGGATTAGGTCTTGTCCATCACATCATTCTCCTAATGATGTGATCCCGTTATCAACGACATCCAATGTCCATGGTTAGGAAACCATAACCATCTATTGATCAACGAGCTAGTCAACTAGAGGCTTACTAGGGACATGGTGTTGTCTATGTATCCACACATGTATCTGAGTTTCCTATCAATACAATTCTAGCATGGATAATAAACGATTATCATGAACAAGGAAATATAATAATAATCAATTTATTATTGCCTCTAGGGCATATTTCCAACAGTCTCCCACTTGCACTAGAGTCAATAATCTAGTTCACATCGATATGTGATTAACACTCAAGGTCACATCCCCATGTGACTAACACCCAAAGAGTTTACTAGAGTCAATAATCTAGTTCACATTTACCATGTGATTAACACTCGATGAGTTCTGGGTTTGATCATGTTATGCTTGTGAGAGAGGTTATAGTCAACGGGTCTGAACCTTTCAGATCCGTGTGTGCTTTATAAATCTCTATGTCATCTCCTAGATGCAGCTACCACGTTCTATTTGGAGCTATTCCAAATAACTGCTCTACTTGGAGCTATTCTAAATTGTTGCTCCATTATACGTATCCGGTATCTCTACTCAGAGCTATCCGGATAGGTGTTAAGCTTGCATCGACGTAACCCTTTACGACGAACTCTTTTACCACCTCCATAATTGAGAAAATTCCTTAGTCCACTAGTTACTAAGGATAAATTTGACCGCTGTCCTGTGATCCATTCTTGGATCACTCTTGTACCCCTTGACTGACTCATGGTAAAGCACACTTCAGGTGCGGTACACAGCATAGCATACTGTAGAGCCTATGTCTTAAGCATAGGGGACGACCTTCGTTCCTTTCTCTCTATTCTGCCATGGTCGAGCTTTAAGTCTTAACTTCATACCTTACAACTCAGGCAAGAACTCCTTCTTTGACTGATCCATCTTTAACACCTTCAAGATCACGTCAAGGCATGTGCTCATTTGAAAGTACTATTAAGCGTTTTGATCTATCCTTATAGATCTTGATGCTCAATGTTCAAGTAGCTTAATCCAGGCTTTCCATTGAAAACACTTTCCAAATAACCCTATATGCTTTCCAGAAATTCTACGTCATTTCCGATCATTAAAATGTCAACAACATATACTCATCAGAAATTCTATAGTGCTCCCACTCACTTCTTTGGAAATACAAGTTTCTCATAAACTTTGTATACACCCAAAATCTTTGATCATCATCAAAGCATACATTCCAACTCCGAGATGCTCACTCCAGTCCTCAGAAGGATTGCTGGAGCTTTGCATACTTATTAGCATATTTCAGGATAGACAAAACCTTCCGGTTGTATCACATACAACCTTTCCTCAAGAATCGTCGAGGAAACAATGTTTTGACATCCTATCTGCAAGATTTCATAAATAATGCAGTAATTGCTAATATAATTCCAACAGACTCTTAGCATCGCTACGAGTGAGAAAGTCTCATCGTAGTCAACTCCTTGAACTTGTCGAAAAACATCTTAACGACAAGTCGAGCTTTCTCAATGGTGACACTTACCATCATTGTCTGTCTTCCTTTCAAAATCCATCTGCACTCAACAGCCTTACGACCATCGAGTTGTTCTGCCAAAGTCTACACTTTGTTTTCATACATGGATCCTATCTCGGATTTTATGGCTTCTAACCATTTGTCGGAATTTGGGCCCACCATCGCTTCTCCATAGCTCGTAGGTTCATTGTTGTCTAGCAACATGACTTCCAAGACAGGATTATTGTACCACTCTGAAGTAGTACGTATCCTTGTCACCCTACGAGGTTTGGGAGTGACTCGATCCGAAGTTTCATGATCACTATCATAAGCTTCCACTTCAGTTGGTGTAGGTGCCACAGGAACAACTTCCTGTGCCCTACTACACACTGGTTGAAGTGATGGTTCAATAACCTCATCAAGTCTCCACCATCCTCCCACTCAATTCTTTCGAGAGAAACCTTTCCTCGAGAAAGGACCCAATTCTAGAAACAATTCATATTGCTTTAGGATCTGAATTAGGAGGTATACCCAACTGTTTTGGGTGTCCTATGAAGATGTACTTTATCCGCTTTGGGTTCGAGCTTAATCCTGAAACTTTTTCACATAAGCGTCGCAGCCCCAAACTTTTAAGAAACGACAACTTAGGTTTCTCTAAACCATAATTCATACGGTGTCATCTCATCGGAATTACGTGGTGCCCTATTTAAAGTGAATGTGGTTGTCTCTAATGCCTAACCCATAAACTATCGTGGTAATTCGATAAGAGACATCATGGTATGCATCATATCCAATAGGGTGCAGTTATGATGTTCGGACAC
The DNA here is from genome assembly GCF_018294505.1 of Triticum aestivum. NCBI lineage: Eukaryota > Viridiplantae > Streptophyta > Magnoliopsida > Poales > Poaceae > Triticum > Triticum aestivum. The sequence goes on along the minus strand of NC_057798.1, from coordinate 513,574,706 downwards.
ACCATCACACTATGGTGTTCCAGGCTGTATTAGTTGTGAAACAATTTCCACAATGTCTTAATTCTGTGCCAAACTCGTAATTAAGATATTCATCTCTATGATCATATCATAGATCTTTTATCCTCTCGTCACGACGATCTTTCAACTTCACCCTGAAATTACTTGAACCTTTCAATAATTCAGACTCGTGATTCATCAAGTAAATATACTCAACATCTACTCAAATCATCTGTGAAGTAAGAACATAACGATATCCACTACACGGCTCAGCACTCATTGGACTGCACACATCAAAATGTATTACTTCCAACAAGTTGCTTCCTAGTTCCATTTTACTGAAACCGAGGCTTTTAGTCATCTTGCCCATGTGGTATGATTTGCATGTCTCAAATGATTCAAAATCAAGTGAGTCCAAACGATCCATCTATATAGAGTTTCTTCATGCATATCTACCAACAAACATGGTTCGCATGTCTCAATCCTTTCAAAAAAATGAGTGAGTCCAAAAATCCATCAACATGGAGCTTCTTCATGCGTTTTATACCTATATGACTTACGTGGCAGTGCCACAAGTAGGTGGTTCTATCATTACTATCTTTTGGCATGAACATGTGTATCACTACGATCGAGATTTAATAAACCATTCATTTTAGGTGTAAGACCATTGAAGGTATTATTCAAATAAACAGAGTAACCATTATTCTCCTTAAATGAATAACCGTATTGCGATAGACGTAATCCAATCATGTCTATGCTCAACGCAAACACCAAATAACAATTATTTAGGTTTAACACCAATCTCTTTGGTAGAGGGAGCGTGCGATGCTTGATCATATCAAGCTTGGAAAAACTTCCAACACATATCGTCAGCTCACCTTTAGCTAGTCTCCGTTTATTCCGTAGCCTTTTGTTTCGAGTTACTAACACTTAGCAACCGAACCGGTATCTAATACCCTGGTGCTACTAGGAGTACTAGCAAAGTACACATTAACACAATGTATATCCTATATACTTCTATCGACCTTGCCAGCCTTCTCATCTACCAAGTATCTAGGGTAATTCTGCTCTAGTGGTTGTTCCCCTTATTACAGAAGCACTTAGTCTCGGGTTTGGGTTTTACCTTGGGTTTCTTCACTAGAGCAGCAGCTGATTTGCCGTTTCATGAAGTATCCCTTCTTGCCCTTGCCCTTCTTGAAACTAGTGGTTTCACCATCCATCAACAATTGATGCTCCTTCTTGATTTCTACTTTCGCGGTGTCAAACATCGCGAATACCTCAAGGATCATCATATCTATCCCTGATATGTTATAGTTCATCACGAAGCTCTAACAGCTTGGTGGCAATGACTTTGGAGAACCATCACTGTCTTATCTGGAAGATCAACTCCCACTCGATTCAAATGATTGTTGTACTCAGACAATCTGAGCACAAGCTCAACAATTGAGCTTTTCTCCTTAGTTTGCAGGTTAAGAAAATCGTCGGAGGTCTCTTACCTCTTGACGTGGGCACGAGCCTGAAATCCCAATTTCAGCCCTCAAAACATCTCATATGTTTCGCGATGTTTCAAAAACGTCTTTGGTGCCTCAACTCTAAACCATTTAACTGAACTATCACGTAGTTATCAAAACGTGTACAAACGACGTTTGGGGTTCAGCACACTGAGCGGTGCATTAAGGACATAAGCCTTCTATGAAGCAATGAGGACAATCCTCAGTTTACGGACCTAGTCCGCATAATTGCTACTATTAACTTTCAACTAATTTTTCTCTAGGAACATATCTAAACAGTAGAACTATAGCGTGAGCTACGACATAATTTGCAAAAACCTTTTGACTATGTTCAGGATAATTAAGTTCATCTTATGAACTCCCACTCAGATAGACATCCCTCTAGTCATCTAAGTGATTACATGATCCGAGTCAAACTAGGCCGTGTCCGATCATCACGTGAGACGGACTAGTCATCATCGGTGAACATCTTCATGTTGATCGTATCTTCTATACGACTCATGTTCGACCTTTCGGTCTCCGTGTTCCGAGGCCATGTCTGTACATGCTAGGCTCGTCAAGTTAACCCTAAGTGTTTCGCGTGTGTTCCGAGGCCATGTCTGTACATGCTAGGCTCGTCAACACCCGTTGTATTTGAATGTCTGAATAAAACACCCGATCATCACGTGATGTTTTGAAACAGCGAACTGTCGCAACGGTGCACAGTTAGGGGAGAACACTTCTTGAAATTGTTGTAAGGGATCATCTTATTTACTACCGTCGTTCTAAGCAAATAAGATGTATAAACATGATAAACATCACATGCAATCAAATAGTGACATGATATGGCCATCATCACTTTGCTCCTTTTGATCTCCATCTTCGGGGCTCCATGATCATTATCATCACCGGCATGACACCATGATCTCCATCATCATGATCTCCATCATCGTGTCTTCATGAAGTTGTCACGCCAACGACTACTTCTACTACTATGGCTACCGGTTAGCAATAAAGTAAAGTAATTACATGGCGTTGTTCAATGACACGCAGGTCATACAATAAATAAAGACAACTCCTATGGCTCCTGCCGGTTGTCATACTCATCGACATGCAAGTCGTGATTCCTATTACAAGAACATGATCAATCTCATACATCACATATATCATTCATCACATCCTTTTTGGCCATATCACATCACATAGCATACCCTGCAAAAACAAGTTAGACGTCCTCTAATTGTTGTTTGCATGTTTTACGTGGCTGCTATGGGTTTCTAGCAAGAACGTTTCTTACCTACGCATGAACCACAACGTGATATGCCAATTGCTATTTACCCTTCATAAGGACCCTTTTCATCGAATCCGATCCGACTAAAGTGGGAGAGACAGACACCCGCCAGCCACCTTATGCAACTAGTGCATGTTTGTCGGTGGAACCGGTCTCACGTAAGAGTACGTGTAAGGTTGGTCCGGGCCGCTTCATCCCACGATGCCGCCGAATCAAGATAAGACTAGTAACGGCAAGCATATTGAACAATATCGATGCCCACAACTACTTTGTGTTCTACTCATGCAAAGAATCTACGCAATAGACCTAGCTCATGATGCCACTGTTGGGTAACGTAGCAGAAATTCAAAAATTTTCCTACGAATCACCAAGATCTATCTATGGAGAGACCAGCAACGAGTAGAAGGAGAGTGCATCTACATACCCTTGTAGATCGCTAAGCGGAAGCGTTCAAGTGAACGGGGTTGATGGAGTCGTACTCGTCGTGATTCAGATCACCGATGATCCTAGTGCCGAACGGACGGCACCTCCGCGTTCAACACACGTACAGCTCGACGATGTCTCCCACGCCTTGATCCAGCAAGGAGAGAGGGAGAGGTTGAGGAAGACTCCATCCATCAGCAGCACAACGGCGTGGTGGTGATGGAGGAGCGTGGCAATCCTGCAGGGCTTCGCCAAGCACCTACGGGAGAGGAGGAGGTGTCACGGGAGGGAGGGAGGCGCCAAGGGCTCAGGTATGGATGCCCTCCCTCACCTCCATTATATATAGGGGCAGGGGAGAGGGGGAGGCGCAGCCTTGCCCCTTCCTCCAAGGAAGGGGTGCGGCTAAGAGGGAGGGAGGAGTCCATCCTCCCCAAGGCACCTCGGAGGTGCCTTCCCCCTTGAGGACTCTTCCCTCCCCAAGTTTCCTTGCGCATGGGCCTCTTGGGGCTGGTGCCCTTGGCCCATATAGGCCAAGGCGCACCCCCTACAGCCCATGTGGACCCCCGGGGCAGGTGGCCCCACCCGGTGGGCCCCCGGGACCCTTCCGGTGGTCCCGGTACAATACCGATGACCCCGAAACTTGTCCCGATGGCCGAAACAGGACTTCCTATATATAAATCTTTACCTCCGGACCATTCCGGAACTCCTCGTGACGTCCGGGATCTCATCCGGGACTCCGAACAACATTCGGTAACCACATACAAGCTTCCTTTATAACCCTAGCGTCATCGAACCTTAAGTGTGTAGACCCTACGGGTTCGAGAGACATGCAGACATGACCGAGACGTTCTCCGGTCAATAACCAACAGCGGGATCTGGATACCCATGTTGGCTCCCACATGTTCCACGATGATCTCATCGGATGAACCACGATGTCAAGGACTCAATCGATCCCGTATACAATTCCCTTTGTCTAGCGGTATGGTACTTGCCCGAGATTCGATCGTCGGTATACCGATACCTTGTTCAATCTCGTTACCAGCAAGTCTCTTTACTCGTTCCGTAACACATCATCCCGTGATCAACCCCTTGGTCACATTGTGCACATTATGATGATGTCCTACCGAGTGGGCCCAGAGATACCTCTCCGTTTACACGGAGTGACAAAATCCCAATCTCGATTCGTGCCAACCCAACAGACACTTTCAGAGATATCCGTAGTGTACCTTTATAGGCACCCAGTTACGTTGTGACGTTTGGCACACCCAAAGCACTCCTACGGTATCCGGGAGTTGCACAATCTCATGGTCTAAGGAAATGATACTTGACATTAGAAAAGCTTTAGCATACGAACTACATGATCTTGTGCTAGGCTTAGGATTGGGTCTTGTCCATCACATCATTCTCCTAATGATGTGATCCCGTTATCAACGACATCCAATGTCCATGGTTAGGAAACCATAACCATCTATTGATCAACGAGCTAGTCAACTAGAGGCTTACTAGGGACATGGTGTTGTCTATGTATCCACACATGTATCTGAGTTTCCTATCAATACAATTCTAGCATGGATAATAAACGATTATCATGAACAAGGAAATATAATAATAATCAATTTATTATTGCCTCTAGGGCATATTTCCAACACATATAACATCTACGCATAAACCTGGCTCGGATGCCACTTTTGGGGAACGTAGTAATTTCAAAAAAAATCCTACGCACACACAAGATCATGGTGATGCATAGCAACGAGAGGGGAGAGTGTTGTCCACGTACCCTCGTAGACCGAAAGCGGAAGCGTTAGCACAACGCGGTTGATGTAGTCGTACGTCTTCACGATCCGACCGATCAAGTACCGAACGTACGGTACCTCCGAGTTCAGCACACGTTTAGCTCGATGACGTCCCACGAACTCCGATCCAGCAGAGCTTTGCGGGAGAGTTCCGTCAGCTCGACGGCGTGATGACAGTGTTGATGATGCTACCGACGCAGGGCTTCGCCTAAGCACCGCTACGATATTACCGAGTTGGAATATGGTGGAGGGGGGCACCGCACACGGCTAAGAGATCAGTGATCAATTGTTGTGTCTAGAGGTGCCCCCTGCCCCCGTATATAAAGGAGCAAGGGGGGAGGCGGCTGGCCTGGAGGAGGGCACACCAAGGGGGGTGGGAGAGAGGAGGAAAAGGAAAGAA
>NC_057798.1:513544193-513568940 GCF_018294505.1 Triticum aestivum | reverse complement strand
GGTAACCCCCCGGTACTTTGGTATATGTTTGAAACCTTCCGAAACCACTCCGGTGTCCGAACATAGTCATCCAATATATTGATCTTTACGTGTCGACCATTTTGATACTCCTCGTCATGTCTGTGATCATATCCAGGACTCCAAACTACCTTTGGTACATCAAAACACAAAAACTCATAATACCGATCGTCACCAAACTTTAAGCGTGCGAACCCTACGGGTTCGAGGACTATGTAGACATGACCGAGGCACGTTTCTGGTCAATAACCAATAGCAGAACCTGGATGCTCATATTGGTTCCCGCATATTCTACGAAGATCTTTATCGGTCAAACTGCATAACTACATACGTTGTTCCCTTTGTCATCGGTATGTTACTTGCCCGAGATTCGATCGTCGGTATCTCAATACCTAGTTCAATCTCGTTACCGACAAGTCTCTTTACTCGTTACGTAATGCATCATCCCGCAACTAACTCATTAGCTACATTGCTTGCAAGGCTTATAATGATGTGCATTACCGAGAGGGCCCAGAGACACCTCTCCGACAATCGGAGTGACGAATCCTAATCTCAAAATACGTCAACTCAACAAGTACCTTCGGAGACACCTGTAGAGCACCTTTATAATCACCCAGTTACGTTGTGACGTTTGGTAGCACACAAAGTGTTCCTCCGGTAATCGGGAGTTACATAATCTCATAGTCATAGGAACATGTATAAGCCATGAAGAAAGCAATAGCAACATACTAAATGATCAAGTGCTAAGCTAACGAAATAGGTCAAGTCAATCACATCATTCTTCTAATGATGGGATCCCATTGATCAAATGATAACTCATATCTATGGTTAGGAAACTCAACCATCTTTGATCAATGAGCTAATCAAGTAGAGGCATACTAGTGACACTATGTTTGTCTATGTATTCACACATGTATTATGTTTCCGGTTAATACAATTCTAGCATGAATAATAAACATTTATCATGATATGAGGAAATAAATAATAACTTTATTATTGCCTCTAGGGCATATTTCCTTCAACCGGGTCGAGGCAGACGACCTTCCACGCTTTGGCAAGGCACTCCTCTTCCTTGGACGCCCACTTGATGTGTGGCTCGCTGGGCTTGGCCGCCTTCCTCTTCTTCTTCTTCTTCTTCTTCTTCTTCTTCTTCTTCTTCTTCTTCTTCTTCTTCTTCTTCTTCTTCTTCTTCTTCTTCTTCTTCTTCTTCTTCTTCTTCTTCTTGCCTTTCCTCGTCGGCGCCGGCTCATCCTCCTCCTCTTCCTCTTCCTCCGGCTCTTCCTCGCCGTAGTCGAGCTCGTCGTCCATGTCGCCGAGGTCTATCAAGCCGTCCTGGGTAGTGAACACGGAGGAAGCGGCGGCGGCAGCCGAGCCGGCTGCGATGATGTCCTCCATGTCGGCCTCCGTCGCGTCGGCGTCGCCGAGATGCGGCGAGGATGAGGCTTGCGAGTAGAGGCCGCGGCGAAGAGGTGGCGTCGGTGAGGCTGCATAGTCTGGCGGCGAGTACGTGTACGGCAGGTACTACACGCCGGCGAACGCGGGCGAGGGCGTGTGCTGGACTGGGCGCCCATGGGGGAAGATGATGTTGGGGTTGAAGCCACCATGGGCGTCCCCATCGGCATAGCCCGGCGACGGCATGCTCCATGGATGCGGCGACGACGAGAACCCCGCCGGGGAGCCGACGCTTTGCTGGCTCCAGGCCGCGTACGGGTGCCCACTGGGTGGATTCATCATCGCCACGCGCGCCGCCTCCGCTTGTTCGGCCGCATGCTCCGCCGCCGCCGTCGTCGCAGCGTGCGCCACTTTTTCCTTGGCCTTCTTGGCCCCATTGCGCCTGTCGGCGGTGACGGCCTCCCGGCGCTCCACATCCGCCTTCCACTCGGTGCTGCTCATGTCGGGGGGCTGGACAGCGGCGCCCTCGGCTTCCTTTGCTTCGGCTGGGCGGCGGAGGCAGTTGTGGGATCTGTCGCGGCGTGCGGCATCACGTACTTCTTCGGCGGCATGGCGGGCGAAAGGGCAGGGAGGAGGCAGGGGTTGGTGGGAGGAATGGAGAAGAGAGGGAAGCCAGAGGGAAGCGGGAGGAAACAGTAGGAAAAGGGCTTCCTGTCGCCGACAGAGCGGCCCCACGCCACTTTTCGCTTCAGCCGGCGCGCCCAGGCGACACCCGGCCGCCTGGGTTCGGGGCGGGATCGCCGGCTCTGGTTTTCGCCCAAACCGGCGCTAAACGAGATCCTGGGGCGCGACTAGGCCGATTTTCGGCCACCACTGCTAAAAAATCAGGGGGAGGGGGGGGCTGTTGGGGGCGCGGCTGGAGATGCTCTTAGGTCCGGTCACTGTTAGAGAAAGTAAAAAAAAAACTTTTCTATATTTACTCCATAGTGTGCTCCTCTAAATTTTAAGGGGTTGGTTAGAGATGCTCTTAGGATTCAATTGTGGCAGCCACATGAAACAGTCTCAACTAGCTGCCAAACGACATGGTTGGTTTTGTGCCAAACTTATGAGTACCATCCTTCTTTCTTCGTCACAGGGGCAGTACCGGCGAAATAAAGACCCAGTTTTCTGTTTTACGTGGGAGGAAATGCCGTGGCTCTATTCAACAAAAGCAGAGAAAAAAGAACAAAGTCAGCATATGCAGACACGCATAACGCATGGCGAGCACCGGACGGCTGGGGCAGGGCACACGTGAAACCGTCCTCGACCCCTCGGCGCCAAAAGAGCACAGATCACGCAACTCAAGGCCTCAAGGGAAGAGGTGGTAGCGCAGCGCCCACGCGCTCGGGGCGGTGCACGAGATGACACGGCCGCCCGCCGGACATGCGCGCGCGCGTGCGTGCATGGGCGTGCGTCCGCTCGTACCCGTACGTGCGCGACGAGAACAGCCGCATGCATGCACCCGGCCCCATCGATCGCGCCATGCATGGCCATCAGGCTACAACGTGCAGGCGTGCCGCCAACGGCGCCTAGCGCGGCAAGCCATCAGCACCATGCATGGTGGCCGCATGATCGGCATGGGTGTTGTGTAGGGACGCATGCATGCAGACATGCACGCAGTTGGCGGTGAACAGGACTCCACTAGTTATTGCCGGGTGTACTCTGCGGTCGCGCCATTGGCCCGTCGTACGTGGACGCATCCAGCTGTGTGGCACGAGCACGATCGTTGATGCGGCTTGGAAGGAAGGAGCATGCGCGTTGGCAGTGGCAGGGCCCTCCAGGCCCCATATGACGAGTCCATGATCATGATGCACTCCTGATGCGCCATACCTGGTGCCCAACTGGTTTTGGATATGGCATGTCGCTTGCTAGCTCTTCCTTCTGTTTGGCCTGGCCCGTCGTTGCCGTGGGCTCCGTCAGATTGGTAGTGCGCGTACAGGCAGCGTGCGTGCTCGCGAATATCGATGACATTCTTTGAGATCTAATTGGCTGGCTGTTACTACTGTACTATCTCGACGCTATTTTATGGTGCATTATGAGGCGCACTACGTTTTGGCTAGCTAAAAGCTGCAGCAACCAATATCCGGCCGCATACATATATGGCATTATCAGTGTATATCGAATCTGAATCTTCATATATCTTCAAAATTATGGAAAGAGGGCCGGGTTGTGTCCATGTCCACAGCTTTACCATTTGTTGGAATCTTGCTTGGGATTGGAAGGTGCAGCGGAGCCCCTAGTGGAAATCTCATCTTAATCCACAATACATTAGCATCGGATTCCGACATGGCATGCGTGTGCGTGCGTGCGTGCGTGCAATTATGCAACCAAGTGGACCGTACGCGTCCTTCTCAGACGTAGCACAAAGCAGCACGTAATCGCAATGCATACGTCGGGATCCGGAATCCTTTTGTGATAGGAGTAGGGAAAACGGCAAAAGGCAAATGTGATGCTCGGCGATCGTATTCGCCACTTGCAGGCAGCATGGATGCATGGTGAGAGCAGATGAGAACCCTTTTTTAGGGATGGAGATCACCTGGTCGCCCCAGAAACGGAGCACGATTTTGACCTCTGCTCACGCCAGCTTCCGCAAAGCTAGCTTCAGGGGTCACGACTCACGACTCACGACACGAGACCGCCGAAAGCTTATAATCAAGTTAATTAGGAACACTAGTTGCACTGGATGGACAGCACCATGAGCTTCAGCCCGAAACTTTTCAAGCGAACGGCTGCGTGGCAGTGGCGCTGATGCAGAACAATCGCGTGGCTCTGATCGATTTGCAGGCGTTGATCGACAGGGACATGCACCAGCGCCTCTCGGGGGCGGAGCTGCATGGAGCTACCCTGTTGCACCGGCAACAGGGTCAAGTTGGTTTCTACTGATAGTTTAGCACTTGGATCAAGCGTGTGCATGAGTGCATCAGGTTAAACTAGCAATGGTGCAACAGGGTAGATGCAGATGCAGCTCCGCCCCAGGCCTCACCTAGCTAGCTAGAGTGCGGCTGTGATGTCAACGTTGCCAAATCAGTAATCAACCACGGACGTGGCCACAATGCGCTACCGCCATGAACCTTAACTAGGAGTGATCCGTGTGCTGGTAGCGGCATTGCACGTAGTGGTGGAAGATTCCACCACGCAACCTGGCAGTGCACGTAGCACCAAAATTGCATTCTCGCTGACGAGTGATCCGTGTGCTGGTAAGGAATCGGCAGCATACTGTCGCCCAAGAAAAATAAGTACGTATACGATACACGTCAAATTTACGACTCACCCTGCAGAATAAACCACCTCGGCGACTCCACAAATTCAGAAAACCTTGCAGTATAATCGTCTGGTGCGTTGCTTACGGGTTACGGGGGACAGGTCAACCACTAGCCCGACTGGTCACCAGCCTCCACTGATCACACTTTGATCGATCAAAGCAGCCTGTACTATCCATGCGTGTTTCATGTTTTTTTTTATACACATAAGAATACAAATCGCCTCCACTGACAGCACACCCCAACGTATGTAGGCCCACTGTGTCATGGACAATGCGACTGATGCTGCTGAAAGCGCCACCAATTGAGAGTCGCCGCTTTTTCCAGGCCTGGGCCCTGCGGACGTGGCCTGTCAGCGATAATGCAGGCATGGGGCACAGGATGACGGGGAGCCGTCCCGCGATGGAATAATCCAGCGGGACCCGTGGTATTAAATAAACTACTGTACTTCTAGAATAAACATTACAGCAAATATTAACACAAAAGTAGAGTATGACTCGAGAGTGACCCGCTTTGACAATTTGTGAAGAAATTCAAGGCTATATTGCTCGGTGCGTTGAACTATAAACAAAGATCTAGTGCACTGTCCTGATGAGCTGCGGGGCGAGTGGGCAACAGCCAGCCAGCCGGTGACATGACTGAATAGTGCGTGTTCCTATCATATCATGCATACCCGCATACTCCTATCCTATCACGAGCCCCTCTTATCTTACCCCAACAAACATCGACGGACGCCTTCGTCACAAGCCAAACCCTTTGAGACCCCTGCCTATCTGATTTCCACAGGAAAAAAAAAACTGATTTCCACAAGTCTGTCATCCTATTTTTACCCCCAATCTATGGGCTACAGTGTCTGGTTAAAACATCGATGCCAAAAATGGAACTTGTTGTCATAGGAGAATACTATCAAGTCCTCCCTCCGTTCCTAAATACAAGTCTTTCCAAAGATTTCACTATGGACTATATATGGAGCAAAATGAGTGAATCTACACTCTAAAATGCATCTACATACATCTGCATGTGGTCCATAATGAAATCTCTACAAAGACTTATACTCCCTCCGTTTCTAAATGTAAATCTTTGTAGAAATTCCACTCGATAGACTACATACGAAGCAAAATGAATGAATCCGCATTTAAAATTTATCTATATACATATGTATGTAATTTATAGTGGAATCCCTGAGTACTTCGAGATAGACGATGCAGGCCTGCGTGCATGCATCGTGTGCGCTGCAGAAATGATTTAGTATTTAACGGATCAACAAACATTCACTTTTTGCAGGTTATCTTCAGGGCTACGGCATTCATCCGTATGTGGTCGCTATTCACTCCGACGGAGGCCATGGAGCGTTTGGTTACTGCGTCTACCCGATGGGAGATGGTAGCGCGGGATATTTTCAACCGGTTTGGATGGCGGTCATGTAATAGAATAGGCATGTAGTGCTCCTATTGTGTTTGCCAGCCGGTTGTGGCTTAGGATTTCAGCTTTTTTGAACTTTTACTTTTTTTTCGCACCTCGATACTTGGAGACTTTGTTACTGGATTTTATTTTTAATAATATGAGCCGTATGCATCTTTCTGATACAGAGGCTGGGGTAAACCCACTTTTCAAAAAAAAAAGTGGCAACACATTAAGTTCCGTTTGGCATCCATGTCTCCCATGTGTTCGAGCCAAGTAAAAGTGAGCAACCCTTTCAAAGGTGGGTGTCATAAAGCATCATGTGTTTGACAAGTCAAAAGAATTACGTGGTAGGCCCGGTGCACACTATAAGTAATAATTAAACCTTTTTTTTTGAATGATAAATACAATTGCTTCCTTGGATCCTATGAGGCAATCATCGAGATATATAGCCGGTCCAGGCCATATCAAGCATTGCAGAATCTTCAAGTTAGGCAGCACCGTACAAAAGGCTAATGACAAATTGAGTTTTTGCTCTAGCTAGCACAATAACCCAAGTTAATTAATCCCTAGAAACTCAACTTTATCACGGCGTTGGTTGCGAGTAGGAGCACCAACAATGGCTATTATTGAGTACGTGCAACGGGATTCCACGCACGCTACGTTCGTTGAGCACAAGGATGAATGATGATAAGTCGGCCGTCAGCTCCCGATCGATCGATCGATCCTTGTCACGGGGCATGCGTGCTCCATCGGTGCTCTCACTCTCACGGCTCACGTACTCACACGTCCTCACACGTAGTACTACTTACGTGCTACAGTACCATCAATTAACTTTTGTACTGTAATCATCCATCAAGCGCGATAGAAAAGATTCGCCCACCTTTAAGTAGTACACGCATGCACGCAGTACTGCCCGCCCTGCTTTGCCATGCTGAGATATTCCTCTCTCGGTACATGCCAATCAGGAGAGACAAAAGTGCTTTCCTGCCCCAAGAATATCAGCAGTACAAGTTGCCCTTTTTATTGCAGGAAAAATATACGCACAAAACAAACCAGCTGCTAAGTACCAGTGTCAATCATTCGCCTAAATTAATCGAATAATCCCTATTGCCCTCATGTCATGTCCACACGATTTCTTGGTGAAATCGTGACCATGAACTTAACTGATGGTGTACGCCCCACGCAATGCACACACTTTAGTACATGCACTACCAGTATAAAAAAAGCTTAACTGCATGGATATCGATGAGTGAAGTTTTTGTTTGGCCAGTCTGCAAGCTACAGTTGATAGTGGAATACTCCCTCCTTTCATGATGTAAGATATTTTGACATTTTAATATGGATGTTATACGGATAAAATGGATGAACAAATACACTAAAACATGTCTAAAAAAGTTAGACCATCTTATACTCCCACCACACCATCACCATCCACCAAACATTACTTGCATCCACCATCTTAGCTGTAGTGGAGTTTTTTTGCGTGCATTAACAGTGAGTTATTCTGGAATACAGAAGACCGAAATAAAATTCGACTTTAAATGGACACAATTACCTAATTTGTGATTCTTTGCAGCCGTTGGGAAAGGTCTAATCATAATTAATGCTCTAATCAATGTATAACCATATAGGAATATGTCAAGCCAAAAGCTTGGGCCAACCCACTGTTAAGCATGAATTTGGGGCACCAGGTGGGTGGACTTAGCAAAAAACAAGTCTCCTAGGTGATTTTCTCAAAATATAAAACGAAATAGCAATACTCTCACTGTGTACATTTTTTTTATTCTTGCTATACTTTTATACTCCCTCCTTTTCTAATTATAAGACATTTTAAAGATTTCAATATGAACTATATAGGGATGTATATAGACACATTTTAGAGTTTAGATTCCTCCATTTTACTTTGTATGTCGTCTTATTGGAGTCTCTTTAATACAAGCTATATACAAATGTATATACAAAAATTTTAGAGTTTTGATTCACTTATTTTGCTTCGTATGTTGTCCGCATTGAAATCTCTAAAAAGACTTATACTCTGTTCATCCGAAATTATTTATCGCGGAAATGAATGTACCTAGATGTATTTTAGTTCTAAATACATTTATTTTTATCAATTTCTGTAACAAGTAATTTAGGACGGAGGGAATAAACATAGAGAGTGCTTTTTGTGGAGTGATAAACATTTCAACAAAAAATTTCCCCTAACGGCCATGGCCGAAGTCACGGTCAGGGTACGGTTGCGTGTGCATCTAGCCGAGCGAATGAGCCGGAAGTATCCTGAATCCAGGCCAGCCCACCCACCCAGATCGCACGCCCGGTCACCTTTCCCCTCGCCTTTTATAAATGCACGTGATTCCCCCGTCGCCTCGCTCTACAGAACATCCGACGCCCACGCCCCAAACCTCTCTCCGCTCCGCTCCTCTCCCCACCGCCACCGCCACCACCACCACTCCGGTGTGAGCTAGCACGATCCTCGGCTCTCTCGCGGAGAGGACGGGTGCCCGAAACCCTGGCCCGATCCCGTAGAACCCCTAGACGCGGAGGTCCTGACGCGGGGGAGTGAGAGTGGGAGCGGGGGGAGGACGAAGGCGCGGGGAGGCGGAGGCCTGTGCTGTATGTCAGATCGTGGGATCCGGCGAGGCGGAGACGGCGGAGGAGACTACGGACACGGTCAGCTCGCGAACCCGCTCCAATGGCCTCAGCTCAGGAAAAGGCGGCGCTCTGCTGCGGGGGCCCCGCGCGCGATGCCCCCAGGGCGGCGATCGCCGCGCCCGGGAAGGTCTCCATGTCCGCGGCCGGCGGTGGCGGTGAGCGCGTCGTCTCCGCTGCCGGGGGCGGCGCCGTGATGGACGACATCGCGTCCGCGGCCCAGCCCACTACCGCCAAGGCCTCCTCTAAAGGTATATACGGAAAACTCGGGGATCGCCACCTCCCTTTTTCCCTCTCTCTCTCTCTCTCCGCCTCTCACTCTCTATCGATCGGGTTGGATCATGCGACTGATTTGCGAGGGACGAGGGTGTATGATTGATCTGTGTGAGCGGGCGCAGTTGATCGGGTCATGGGAAATGGGTGCCGTGCGGCGCATGGATGGCGAAAGCTGGGTAAGGCACGTGACGGTGTTTGTGTCGATCACGATTTCTCGTGGGGTCATATGCGACTGTGGGAATGCAACCCAGTAGTGGTGGGATCTGTATAGAGTGCGCAGCTCTCCACTTCCCGTTTGCATGCAAGCGCAAAGATGAAGAAGGATCAGCCAATTATTGTTCTAGGACCAGATTCGAGATGCAGGAACTAAAACCAAAATGCGATTTATACAATTATTCACATAGTTCTGGTTTGTATGCAATCGGGGTATGCAGATCGCCATGCATTGTTTTGTAGCAGGGGCATTGTTCATCAGCATCATCCTATTAGATCTTTTAGTGACACTAATCGACCATATCAACATTTTTTTTGTGGTTTACAGTATCTTATTTAGGTAACGTGATAATTGAATAGTTGGGGCATGACGTGCTGTTGCCTGCCTACTGTGGGCTGTGCTGTCACAAACATTTCTAGTTTTTATTTTGTTGTTCACTGTTCTGGCTTTTGTGCTCGATAGTTGATAGTTGTTGGGGCTTGAACTTTTTCTCTGATCACTAGTAGCAGTGATCATTTTGTTTTCCTCTCACTTTTTGGTTGATGCTGAGGTTTCGTATAGGGAAAGCTGGGAAAGTGTGAGGGATATATATATATATAATGATGTTACTTGTTAGTTGACAATAGATGGACCAAAAAGCTTCTTGATTATTTGAGTGATGGGGCCAACACAGTTTTTTTTACTTTGGCATTCACACTTTCTGGATGCGCCTCTAGGCACCATGGACAAGCTGATCAGGCAATCTGATCTGCCTGGCCCGCAGAGTGGCCTGTGAACATATTATCTCATTGTAGTAGTGTTTGTGGGGGGCTGCTAATCATGCACAATAATCTGTCGGGCTTGGTTGGCAATGGACATTCTTAAAGCAGTGTTTGTGGGTAAAGTTACGGCTAAGCTCCCATGTAGGGACATGGTTTATCTGCACCGTCCAACTGCATCGTTTTGCAGTGTGCACACGTTGAAGGCTCGATAGTTGTCTGATGAGACCCATTCTAGCTGGTCTTTCAAGTTCATCTTACTCCCAAAGATTTGTAGTTTTTTGTGGTGTCTGACAGGATTTGAATATGTAATATAAACCAAAATGATCATTAAATATCAAACAAATCATTCTTGCCCATCTCTTCCATTTAGGAAATTGACAAGACAAGCACCCTGTTTCATTTTGTCTGAACAGATATCTTCACGGAAAAAAACATTTGGAAACGGACATAATTTAACCTTGGTAGCCCATCTCTTCGGTGTAGGAAATTGACAAGCACCCTGTTTCATTTTGTCTGAACAGATATCTTCACGGTTTTTTTTTTGGAAACGGACATAATTTAACCTGATATTTGAAATGTCTACGTTTCAGCTGTCAACCATTAATTTTTGTATTATCTAGTGAGAGGACTGTACATAATTGATGCTATTATTATGTGCTTTGTCTAATTAGATAACACTGTTTTCTGATTTAGTCTACACAATCGTTGTTGGTAAAAATGATGTGTATTTTCATATCTATGTTTATATTATTTTTTTCTAACTAAGAACCTACAAGATGGAACGTTAGTGGATGGAACAATATTATAAGACTTGCATTCATACAGTATGCTCCATGTCAGTGCAGTTTTTTAGTTGCTTATAGGAGAGAGGTCAACAACAGCCATTTCTCTATCAAGTGCCCCTTTTGCCATCCTGATATGCACATGGAGCATGGTGCTCTTGACCTGCCAAATTTTCTATTATGAATGCTTGACCTATGTCATTGAAGAGCCATGTATATCCGTTGCTCTATGATTGGTGTATGTGCCTTATGTGTTAAAATTTGTTGGAAGTTATTTGAGTGAGTCCACTAGGGATCAACTATTATAGTAGTTTGAAATGTATGCCATGTCTTAGCTGAACTATATCATACTATTCATTCCATTCCTAATGTTCTGCTGGGTGAAAAACAATGCAGGGATACCCATAATGACGAGAGCTCAAAGATTCCACCCTTTGGACCCATTATCTGCTGCCGAAATTGCAGTGGCTGTTGCAACTGTAAGAGCCGCTGGAAAATCTCCTGAGGTTTGTCAACAAGAATCTTTCTGATACCTATCCAGTTCTCCCTGTACAACCTTGAAAAATGATTTGACAAGCAGCATTCTAAAATTATAGGAACGTGACAGCATGCGTTTTGTTGAAGCTGTGCTGCTGGAACCAGAAAAGAATGTTGTAGCATTAGCCGATGCCTATTTTTTCCCGCCATTCCAACCATCACTGCTCCCTAGAACCAAAGGCTCTGCCGTCATTCCGAGCAGGTTGCCTCCCAGGAGGGCCAAGCTTGTTGTCTACAATAGACATTCAAATGAGACTACCATTTGGATAGTAGAACTATCTGAAGTGCATGCAGCTACTAGAGGTGGACATCACAGAGGGAAGGTGATATCATCTGAAGTTGTTCCAGATGTACAGCCTGCAATGGTAAGCCTACTTAATTTGTTTAAGTTTCATTGTCTGAAATTCCAATTGTTAATCTGTGAACCAGTTACTCCATATACTAGTATACAATGATATGCAACCATTATACCACTAATGGTTGCTGCCAGATAACAGTTCTTTAGTTCTCCAATATTTGCGCCTACGCATCTGCCAGAACAGTCTCTTTTGACATTCTTTTGAACCTTTATGCAGCATTTAGTTTGAAATATTTTCTTATGATTTTTTAATTATTATATATCACAGGATGCTATGGAATATGCTGAGTGTGAAGCTACTGTCAAAAATTATCCTCCATTTGTTGAAGCTATGAAGAAAAGAGGTGTGGACGACATGGAACTTGTCATGGTAGATGCCTGGTAAGCTAGGTGCCGAAATTTTATTCCATCGCATTCTCCATTGTGGGTTATCTTTCAGCTTTCATCATCATGTTATTTGATTTGAACTTCGCACATAAACCGTCAGGTGTGCTGGCTACTACAGTGATGCTGATGCTCCCAGTCGCAGACTTGCCAGGCCTCTAATCTTTTGCCGAACTGAGAGTGATAGTCCCATGGAGAATGGTTATGCTCGTCCTGTGGAAGGGATCCATGTTGTTGTTGATATGCAGAATAATATTGTCATAGAGTTTGAAGACAGGAAGTTTGTTCCTCTGCCTCCACCAGATCATTTGAGAAACTACACTCCTGGAGAAACTAGAGGTGGTGTTGATCGAAGTGATGTGAAACCTCTTATTATCAATCAGCCTGAGGGCCCAAGCTTCCGTATTAATGGCTATTTTGTGGAATGGCAGAAGGTACATGGTTGCTTAATGTTTAACCTATCATTCCAGTATTAAAAAACTTGTCACCTAGAGTTAATAACACTTTTAATGGTGTTGAGCAGTGGAATTTCCGTATTGGCTTCACCCCTAAAGAGGGTTTGGTCATCTATTCTGTTGCATATGTTGATGGTAGCCGTGGGCGTAGACCTATAGCTCATAGGCTGAGCTTTGTTGAGATGGTTGTTCCTTATGGAGATCCAAGTGAACCACATTATCGCAAGAATGCTTTTGATGCTGGAGAAGATGGACTTGGCAAAAATGCTCATTCTCTTAAGAAGGTCATTTGCTCAGTTCTAGGCGTTTTTTTCTATTTTATCAGTTTGAGTTTCATCTGACTATATTATCTATCTTTTTTGCGTGTATAGGGGTGTGACTGCTTGGGTTACATCAAGTATTTTGATGCACACTTCACGAACTTTACCGGTCATGTGGAGACAATTGAGAACTGTGTGTGTCTGCACGAGGAGGACCATGGAATCCTTTGGAAACACCAAGACTGGAGAACTGGTTTAGCAGAAGTTAGGCGATCAAGGAGGCTCACGGTGTCATTTATCTGCACAGTTGCCAACTATGAATATGGTTTTTACTGGCACTTTTATCAGGTACTATTCGAATAGACTATTTGAGATTTAGTAAATGCATATTTTGAATCCAGCTCTTCTATTGAATGGTATGATGCATCTATGTTCTACTCCCTCCGTTCCCAAATATTTGTCTTTCTAGGCATTTTAAATGAACACAACATACAGATGTATGTAGACTTATTTGAAAGTGTAGATTCACTCATTTTGCTCCGTATGTAGTCACTTGTTGAAATCTCTAGAAAGACAAATATTTGGGAACGGAGGGAGTATGATTTAGTTATTGTAATGTAACTATTAGTTTTTTCCTTGGTTATAGGATGGTAAGATAGAAGCTGAAGTAAAACTTACTGGAATTCTGAGTTTGGGAGCTCTGATGCCTGGGGAATCAAGGAAATATGGTACAACTATTGCTCCTAGTCTGTATGCACCTGTCCACCAGCATTTCTTTGTTGCCCGTATGGACATGGCTATTGATTGCAAACCTAACGAAGCTCATAATCAGGTGGGTCCCTTTTTATGCTTTTTCTTATTATCAAAATGCCATGAGAAACTAGTTCAAGAAATGGACCACTGCATGCATGTACTAAATGGAAGTTGATTGCTAGCTTCATGCCTTTTGACTATACTAGCCTTGTAGAATAACTTTGTATTCCTTCTGTACAATGCACCCTTAAATATTTGCATAGTGCATTTGACGCGCTTGTTTCTATCCCAGGTGGTTGAAGTAAATGTCAAAGTCGAAAGTGCAGGCACAAATAATGTGCACAACAATGCTTTCTATGCTGAAGAAAAGATACTGAAATCCGAGTTGCAAGCAATGAGAGATTGTGACCCTTCATCTGCGCGACATTGGATTGTAAGAGCACATACGTAGTACTCCCTCCGTCTCAAAATAAGTATCTCAACTTTGTACTAGCTCTAGTACAAATTTGTACTAAGTTCAAGACACTTATTTTAGGACGGAGGGAGAACATGCTTGTTTGTTCTCTTCTTTTTATCATGTCATTGTCGATTATTCATGGCAACACATCAAATTATAATCATCCATGATAACAGATCATATCACATTGTGCATAACTGCAAGCGTTGCTTCAGAATTTTCTGTCATCAAGCAGCTGCATATCTCCTGATTTTCTTTAGTGTCATGTCAGTAACGACATACCAGTTGCACAAGAAGCATGTCAAATGTTATCAGCACCATGTTCACACCTCTCAGCAAAGCACTTTATTATTTGTTTGGGAGCCTTGGGGCAGCTGATCATACTGCTTTTCCTTCCATGTTTCTTGTTTGCATTTGATCAGGTTAGGAACACGAGGGCTGTAAATCGTACCGGACAACCAACTGGTTTCAGACTCGTGCCTGGTTCAAACTGTTTGCCATTTGCTCTGCCCGAGGCAAAGTTTCTTCGAAGAGCCGGGTTCCTAAAGCACAATCTTTGGGTGACACCATACAAGAGTGATGAGAAGTTTCCTGGAGGGGAGTTCCCCAACCAGAATCCACGTCTTCACGAGGGTTTAGCTACTTGGGTGAAGAAGGATAGACCCTTGGAGGAAACTGACATCGTTCTCTGGTACACATTTGCCTTGCACGCTGATATCCAGCATTGTTTCTTCAGTTTGTAGTTCATGATCGTTACAACTGAAATTCTGCATCTATAGGTATGTATTTGGGCTCACCCACATCCCAAGGCTGGAAGATTGGCCGGTCATGCCGGTGGAACACATCGGCTTCATGCTCATGGTACCACAGTCTGAGCCTTTCAAAATCCTCCTTCTATAGTATACTTAGTTTTGATTCCAGAGAGGATATCGTAGCCTTCTGTCATTACTTCGCGATCTCAGCTGAAAGTGCGCTTGTTTTCTCTTGCAGCCACATGGATTCTTCAACTGCTCGCCTGCTGTTGATGTGCCTCCTGGCACTTCTGATGCCGCCGATGTCAAGGAAGCAGAGTCGCCTAAGGCCATCCAGAACGGGGCCCTTGTTTCCAAGCTCTAAGCTTGGCAGCTCTCCTCAAAAGAAGAAACTGGCAATAAAAGTTGTTATCTCGTGGTCTGTTTCGTTTTCTGTAATAATATGTTTGTTTGCTGCACTGATTGATTGTGAATGTTGAGCTGCACAAGTAGCATCTAATAATCTCTGGACTGGCATAATGCCTGCATAAATAAATGTGTGTTGCCATGCCTTCTTTTGGGGCCAATGATTATCATGTTATCAATCATTTTTTACTGGACTGGCGTAAACTAGTTTCACATCTTCTCGCAGACTTCTGAATTTCTGATCAATGTTCATACTTCAAAGGGAACGCCGCAAAGGTAAGTCTATAGTGAAGTGCAACTGTATATAGGCAACGGAACTAGGCTGTACAAGTTGCAAGCACAATGTTCAGTCAGATTTACCGCGAGTCAACTGACGCAACTAGGTGGCATTGCTAACGTAAGCACAATTGTACACGGGAAATACCCTGGTGACAGTGCATCCTATATGCACAAAATAATTTGGTAATTACACAAGAGTCAAATCTTTTCTGGAAACAAATATGCTCAAGTATTGTACTCGTGTAAAAAGTTTCGCCAAGAAATAACTTGTGTTGACTTCAGGGGGAAAAAACGAGGACAAATAGCATGAACTACTCCCTCCGTCCGGAAATACTTGTCATCAAAATAGATGAAAATGGATGTATCTAGAACTAAAATATATCTAGATGCATCTATTTCAATGACATGTATTTCCGGACGGAGGGAGTACATAGCATTCGATTTTTTTTTCTGCCCGGAATACATTGAAGTCATTCCTTGGCGAAACTTTGTATACAAGTACAACACTTGTTTCCAAAAAAGTTTCATTCTTTTTACTTCTTGCAATTACGAAATTTAGCGCATATAGGGTGCATAGGCCTGAGAGCCATAAATTCCCTTTCCGGTACGGCCATTATGGCATCAACACTGGCACGCTTCTCCAACATTTCATCACGGCGGTTCTACTGACAAGACATGAGCACATTTGAAAGCATATTATATATCTTCAACATTTCTTCAATCACCAAAACAAAGATGCGATGCAATTCTAGTTTGCATCGTTTCTTTCGACTGGTACGGTACTATACCATTTGGTGACTAAAGAGTAGTACTCTCTCCATAAAAAAGTGTTTAAATCACTAAAGTAGTGATCTAAACACTCTTATATTTCTTTATAGAGGGAGTAGCGCCCAATTGTTTCTACTGATCACCAAGATGCAATGGTTCAGTCTACAGGTCACCTGAACCAAACCATTTTTAAGCTGTACTATACAGTTTTATCCAGCATTCTGCTGCTTCGATATCCTTCATTGCCATTTGACCAACTTCCCCGTCACAACTGCAATGGTAGGTTTTGCGAGCAAACCAAGGAGAAGGACATGAAGATGATTTTAATGTAGATGTCCTTTGGGAAGCGCCTGCCTTGGAAATGATGTAGTCAATGACCAGCTCTATAAAGGGGTTGCTAGTATTTGGAAGGAACCATCTGCTCATCTTCTGGCAGAGAGAGATTTTGGTCGCCATCTATCAGCATCTGAAAGAGCACGTTGGGCAATCGCAGGAGAGAGTGATTCGAGTATTACATCTCTCATATGCGAGGCGGCACTTTCTCCATGGCGTGTTGCCAGCTCTAGATACATAAGAGACCTGACCTTGTCTCCTGCCTAAACAGCATAGGCATCATCATTAGAAGGATGTAACAAGAAGACACAACAGGTAATGCATGACTTCAAACACTTGAGAATCAGTCATTAAAATGTTACAGACAGTGCATCTGACCTTTCTTTTCAGAGAAAGAAATAAAGATAAGAATGATTGGCATATCACAAATATTATGTGTGTCAATGGCCCAGCTTGTATACGATGCTGACTTTCACTACCAGTGCAGACACTGTACCATGGTTGCTTGTTCTCAATTTTCCCTAATCCAACCATCTTGACAAAGATATTATATACTGCTGCTTTCGTTTCTGTCTACCTAGGTCTCTTTTGTGAGAATATATCTATGCCAAACTAAACCAACATCAAAATGGTGTGGTTTGGTGTAGGTCCTAGGCAGAAAGTCAGCTGCTCCTTGCCCCTACAATTGTATGCAGCCTGAGGACTTCTAAACTAAAACAACGAAGCATCACACCGTGGGCAACGATTATGCATTGATAGATGATTAGATGTAGTGGCACACAATGCAGGATGGTAGGAAAAAATAAGTACATACAATGAACACATCATTTCTTCACAAGAAAACCATTCCAAAATGAAAATACATGCATTCCCCAGGAATAAAAGGAAAAAGGATGACATACCGCACAGAGTTTAATACCAGACTCATAAAGAGCCTTTCTGTGACCACAATCAGCAGCTAGTTGCAGCCACTTCTTTGCACGCACTGGATCCTGTGTAAACCCTTCACCAAAGCCGTAACACAAGGAAACATTATACATGGCTCGTACATTCCCTCCTTCTGCAGCTCGTAAGTACCACTTTGCCTGCATTTACAAGTTTCTGTCAGTTTGAAATGTAAAGGTAAGAACCTTAACACAATTGCTACAGACGGTAATCTTGTATCGACCAGTTCATGTATTATGATGGATCCGGGTGATATAATCCTGAAAACCTTGGTAGGGTGTCAAGATCAATGAATCCGTTCTCTAAGCGAAATTCAACAACTCAAAGCATGAAAGCAACAAATCAGCTCAAAATCCCCATTGAGCTAAAATAAGAACACCTAGACACTGTCTAATGCAGAATTAGTTCACATAAGATGCGCTACCAATAAATCCCACAGAAACTAGATATCAAAACAATGAAACTGGTTCCACTTGTAAGCATCAGGAGTAACGAATTACTTTGATTTGGGAATTTTTTTTGAAAATCACAGCTGTGTAACACAGAGCTGGTATCTTACAGCTTCCCGTTGATTACGCTTGATTCCTTTTCCATTCTGCAAGCAGAGGGCTAGGTTGTACTGGGCACGAACATTGCCTGCGGATGCAGCTGGATAAAACCATCTAACAGCTTCCTCGGCCTGGGGTGGATCAGCTGTAGTGTAAAGAGATTTGGCAACATTGTCAGTTCTGAATTTCTAATGCTCCGAGATGAAGAGTTTGATTAAAAACAAGTTGGTAAAATACATAAAAGGTATCTCCTCTGCGAGTTAGGTATTTATCACTCTTTAGAGGTTATAATCAGACTGAAAGAACCCGAGACTTTACTTAAAAGGCCAGCAGAACCCCAGAGTTCTTTTTAACACTCAAACTCCTTTTATTAACTAGTGATCACAGTAGCATCAAATACAAGCAAATGGGTAATACTCCCTCCGTTCCTAAATATTTGTCTTTCTAGAGATTTCAACAAATGACTACATACGGAGCAAAATGAGTGAATCTACACTTTAAAATATGTCTATATACATCCGTATGTGGACATTTGAAATCTCTAAAAAGACAAATATTTAGAAACGGAGGGAGTAATAGGCACTAGGGGCATCATCAAACCAAGTACTAAGAGAAGAAAACCTAGCCATTCTAGCCAACTCATGCGCCACGGCATTTCCTTCCCTATGACAGTGCTCGAAATGGACCTGAATAAGATCCCGAGACATATGGTAGCAGTTATCAAAGATTGCAGCCGCCGGTCCTGAGAAATTGCCACCGCCATTCATTGCGTTGATCACGTCATTACTATGGAGTTTATGATCAACCTGGAGCAGAGCCCCAGAGTTTACCTAAAAGACCCAGCAGAAGCAAACGCCAGAGCCAGAACAATCAATAATTCCCCCTATAAAAGATCGTCTCAGACTGCGCGGTAAACAAATCTAATCACGCCTGCCAATCTAGGATAGTATGGGACCAGACAAATTCGTCCTAATAAGATTGTACTAACCATTTTGCTACCCGCTCGAACAACCCTCCAAGAAAGGAAATATAGGCCAAATCTAAGATACCTTCGAGGTAGGACACTCCGAGATTGCACATGCCGACAGGGTGTCCCAGCTCCGACGCCGCCTGGTAGTACCCCACCGCCTCCTCCCGTTGCCCCTCTTCCCAGCACATCAGCCCGGCGTCCACCATCGCAGCCGCGGACCCCAGCCTCGCCGCCCGCTTGAAAAGACCCAGCGCGCTCTGTCTCGCCGCCTTGCGCCCCTCACCGTCGAGTCCGGCGGGAACGGCTGAGCCGTGCTTGAGGCGGCGCCCGTGCGCGTGCAGCGCCGCCGCCTCGCGGAGCGGCTGCAGCGCGTCTCGCCACGAGCGGCACGCACGGCTGGCGGCTGAGACGTCGGCGGCGCCGACCGCGGACAGCGCCCGGTGGAGGAGCTCCGGCGGGAGGGACTCGAAGTCCGCGCCGGAGCAGACGGGGGCGTTCTTGGGCGGGGGAGCCGGCGGCTCCGGCTTGGGCTTCTTGGAGTGGCGGCGCCGGCGCCGGCGTTGGGGGTCGGAGGACACGCGCAGCCGGGAGGAGAAGGGCGCCGGCGAGGGGTTGGGCGGCGGCCAGGTGCGGCTCGCGGCGTCCATGAAGGGATGGGGACGCGTTCAGCCGCCCGGCGTTCGGGGGAAAGCGGTTTGGAAGGACGGGATTGCGAGGGTGGGGTGTGCACCAGTGCGGTGGCCGGGGAGGTCAATGGACTGCGGTTGGGTTAAGCCGGTTTGGTCTTGATGACCGGTGGGGCCCTCGTCGAAGCGGCCACGTAATTGGCCCGCTGACAGTGACACGTCGCGGTCGGCTGCCAAGGTTTCATTTCTTTAGGATTTTTTATAAGGAGTCCATTACCCACTTACTTTGGACAAGTTGCGAATTATTATTTTTGGATTAACGTGATCCCGAGCCGTCCAATCTTTAGAGGAGAAACCCGTCTCTCTACTTGAAACATTTCTTTTAAATAAGTTTGCAACATCAAAAACATCTTCAGCATGAACACAACTCAAGCCGGCAATTGGCTCGGGTTTGGCCGGGTCGACCTCTACGAGACCCATGCCCGATCACTCTATCGGGTCCGTCCTAGACCCACGCCCCTACCCATGGGTCTGGATGTTAATAACCTAGTACTGTATTGCCTCAACTAACAATCATTCAAAGGTTACAAACTATTTGTGGAGGAACTGGAAGCTATCTAAGGACTTACCCTCACTCGGTGGGCCATCATCATCGCAAGAGGCCCAAATCAGATGGTAGTAGGATTAGGCAATATAAAAATGGCTAGGAAGGACCACAAAATGGCTGGGTTGAATGGATAGGCTTTGGCCTTTGCCTGGCGAGGTGTGTGTATCCTCTCTTCTGTTCTTGTATTGCTCGTCTTCTTCCCCTCTCTCCTCCATGAACCCATAAGATTCTACTTGCCCACAAGTCGATGTTGTATAGCGTCACCGGGATCCCATGGTCGACGTGAACTTGACGTCAGTTGAAGAAATGAAGGCTTATCGAGGAAGACAACCATGTGAGCTTGGTTGATGATGATGACTTTGAGCCATGACATTTCTTCGTTCACTAAAGGCCACTTGCCGCACATTAGTGCCATGCATATATTGCTCTCAACTGAACACCGAACACTTAGATCACATAGCACGTGAAGTCTCAATGGTGTCGCTGTGGTAGAAATCTTTTGTCTGGATTGATTCTCAAGAGATAAGGGCCCAAAGTCAATGAACCGTGGCACCCAAGAGATCATCCAAACAATCAGGCGACTGAACTCAGACGCCAGTTGTATAAAGCAACAATTATAAAATCAGATGGATGAGCTTGTGAGAAGTTGTAGCGCGCCATGTCAATGGCAGAACACTTAGCCATGATTTCACTGGCAAACATGTTGAAACCAGATATCTTCAGCAACAAGTGAAAAGGAGAAGGCATTTTGTGCACTACTGCAGATACTTCGACAAAGAACATACTACTTGGGTTATTGTTGGAGACCCATGATGAAAATTCTTCGCACAATCATAGCTCATACAAGCAACCGTCGGATCAAATGAAATATGTCGAGAACCTCCACTGCTCGTTGTAGAGGACTCCAAGTCGATCAAATGAAATATGTCCAGAACCGTCATAAGAAGCAAGTTGCTTTTCAAGTTTCGTCTGATGACGATGAAGCTGATGATGAAGAACTTGCTGAAATCATCAGGAACAGACAAGAAAGGGCCGCTAGAGCCAAAGGCAATTATGTGCCTCTCATGCTAGATCCGAAGAAGATCCTAGACTTCATTGACCTCTGGCACAAGGATCAAAATACTCCTCTGCCTGACCTAAACCTCACTCCTGGCCAAAGTCATATGTTGACGGCATTCATCAATGAAGAAAAATGGAAATTTTAAAAGGGTAGGCAATGATGAGGACATCAATACCATTGTTACACCCACAGCCCCTGCTGCTATACATACTGGACCAATTACTAGAGCTCGCGCACGCCAACTAAATTACCAGGTACTTTCGTTTCTTGGTAATGATTCTAATGTTCATGAGAATATGATGCTGCCTAAATTGGATACATTTGTTTTGCTTACAAATGAAGGGCCTAGCTTGGAGAAGGATGAACATTGGAGCAAGAGAAAGCATGGAGATGATAGCATGCGCAAGGGGAACAAGAACGGAGTTATGAGTGATGATTTCAGGTCTTTGAAGCCACCATAACGAGTGCATGAAGCCTTGAACAAAATATACAAGATGCCACTTCATAAATTTCGTCCAGAGGCTATTATAGGTGCCGCGTCACCTTTTTATTGGGCCAGGCCCATGTAATTTCGAAATACATTAGTATAGGCTATTTTTTGAGTCTGTATGTGTGGGGAAACAAGAGATAGGGTTGATTTCGGACCCCTCCACCAAGGGCCACGAAATTCCCCCTCTCTTCCTCCATATATACAGCCCTTAGGGCACCGTTTAGACTTTGGGTTTTGTTTAGATTAAAAGTTCGCCATAGCTGCAACTACGCGTACTTCGTTTGTGTTCAACGACCAGACAAAGGCGTCACAGAACCCCACCTTGATCAATAAAGCTTTCATCTTATATTCGCAATATCCAGATTGCAATCTCAGTTTCTTGCTTGTTCTTCGTTTGCTCGCAGGAAACAGACCCTCGTGGTCAGGTTGATCGTGCTCCGGCGTGGTCAATAACCTCTCGGTGTTGGTTTAGCGATTGCTAAGGCGCGACGTCCTCGCACGTTCATAGTCGGATCGTCAAAGTCGACTTCCACCAAAGCGAAATCCATCATCTCATCGAAAGACGGGACACCTTTGCCTCTATCAAGATGTGTCAAGAAAGCTCAGTACAAGAAGGAGCGATTTCTGAAGAAAAATGTTTTGAACATGTCTCCTGAAGAACTTGTATCTTTGCAAAAGGAGATCAAAGGCCTCAGTGATGAATTTGACACCTATTATGCAAACTAGCTAGGTGCCGAAGTCAGACTTGTCAAACTGGCCAAGAACCTCAAACCCAATGTTGCAGCTCCATCGCAACAAGAAATTCCTCGGGCTGAAGCATCTGCTCAGCCTACTGAAGAAAATGCAAGCACAGCTGATGAAAATCAGGCTGCTGATGACACTGAGAGTACCAGGGCTGCTGAAGAAATTCCAGCTCCTGAAGAAAATGCCAGGGTAACCACCAACGTTGCACCTGAAGAACAATCCAGGCCAGCTGAAGCATCTGTTGTGTGTGAAGAACCTGAGAATGCCAGAGCGACTGCATCAGTCGTGCCTGAAGACACTTAGCCAACTTCATTTGCTCCTCCTGCAAAGTCATCAAAGATGAAGAATATCAACCTTCCTTCTGCATGAGAAGTGGAGAAAACCAAAGCCACGGAGAAGGCATCTGTGAAGAAGAGGAAAGCATCAATGACTATAGAGTCTTCATCTCCCAAGAAGTAAGGACTTTGACAAATTCCTTCACTAGCCCAATTGATGTCGGTCCAATCTATGTTGTGCCATCAAAGGAGATTGTCCCATATGGTGAAGACTATGTCATTTCAGATGACGTTGATGAGGAAAATCCTTCTGTTGCTTCTTCGGAGCAGTTGGATGAAGAAATTGAAGTGGATGATGTCATCTCCACACCACTGATATCATCGCCTATGCCTCAGTTCATAGCTGAAGAGGCGGGCGTTGAAGAAATGGAACAAGAAGATGTGGACATTGGTTCTACAACTCCTGTGCTGAATGATGACTATTGGGAAAGGCGTCACCCCAATTCACCGTTGATCACACCTCTGCATCAAATTCCCCAGTCCCCTGTTCAAACTAAAGAAATTCAAACGGGATCTGAAGGACATTAAACTTCACTTCTTTCCATTCCTGAAGAAGTTCCAGCTACTACAGCTGAAGAAATAGAGACTCAACACGCTGCTGAAGAACCTGAACCTTCAATTCCTCAGTCAGCAGCTCCAGAAATTTTGAAGCAAGAGGTGTGAAACCATCAACTGTTAATCTTTAACACAAGCAGCTAAACCCTCATGCTAAAAGGCCAAAGTTCAAGGCAGATGATTTCTTCGCTAAGCACCATTTTTTCACGGATTTCAATCCATATGACTCAGCAAGACTTCGACGCAAGCAGTTATGGACTACAAGCCAGATGAACTTCTATTCTTCACTCCTGTTTGAAAAGGATAAGGTATTTGAGCACCGTCAAATTCCTCATGTTGATGGATTCCATTCCTTGCTTGCAACCGATCTTAAATGTTCTTCACGAAGCTAGGCTTCTCAACTTCTGTGCTGACATCTGTGATTCGAATGAAGAGCTAATTCTTCAATTCTATGCCACACTGCACCTCACTGGAAATGTGGCTGATGTCAACTCATGGGTGCTTGACTGGATGACTAAGAACACGCACTACAAAGCCCCGACTTCTGAATTACTTCATGCCATTCCAGTTAGTCATCCGTCTGAAGGCGCAAGGCTTATGTATGAAGAACCTAAGCTTCCAAATCATATGATGCCTTTGAAGGCAGGCCAAGCCCTGGGAACCACCTTCCTAGTGAAGGATTTGCTTTATGTGCCAAGGACAATCTACCACATTCTGACCAAAACCCTCAGTCCGATTAAAGGCCACAAATCTGAAGAAGAAGAGGTTGTTGGCATCATGAAGAATCTGTTGTTCAACATGATACATGGTATTACCATTGTGACGCCCGGGTAATTAAGCTACAGTGATCCTCTGCTAATGGTGCCACGTCACCTCGTTTATAGTTGCTAATCTCGAGTTAGTTCGAAACCGATTCAAATTCAAATTCAAAATAGGCAAACAATAAAAGTTTTCAAATAATAAAACTAAAATGTTCTGGTTGTGCCAAATAATGCGTAGGTAATTATGGTGGAGAAACCACACTTGTATAAAATATGTAAGTACTCAAAATGAATATAATAGTAGCAAAACAATTAGTTAAATGATTATAAAATAATAAACAATTTCAAATGATTTTATATTAGGTGCCAAGTTAATTGCGTAGTGGCATAAGTATTAAAAATATTTTAGGTGCAACTTGGGTTTTTCATAAACATCGAAATTTAATAAAACAGAAAAGAAGAAAAGAAATAAAATAGAAAAACAAACTAACACAAAAAAAAGAGGAGAACCCCCCCTCCCACTTGGCTCTGGCCCAGCAAGCCACCGGCCCAACTGGGCCATCTCCCAGC
>NC_057798.1:513535958-513543278 GCF_018294505.1 Triticum aestivum | reverse complement strand
TAATTAATTAATTAATTAACTTAATTAATCCTAATTTAATTAACCTAATTAACTACTTAACCTAATTAACTACTGTTAATTAACAGTATAGCCAATGACAGGTGGGCCTGCTGTCCAGTTTGACCAAGTCAAACTGCTGACTGGACTAGTCTAGTCATTGACAGGAGGGTCCCATTAGACCCCTTTGACCAGTCAACGGTCCCAGTTGACTGTTGACTGGGAAGTCAACTGGACCCCACCTGTCAGCCCCTTTAGTACATTGTTGTGTACAAGCTGTGGGTACACTTAGCAATTTCACCTTTAATTCTGAAATAATAAATAAATTCAAAAAATTTAGAAATTGTTTAAAACTTTGAAAAATCATATAAAATAAACCGTAGCTCGGATGAAAAAACTTTGTACATGAAAGTTGCTCAGAACGACGGGACGAATCCGGATACGCGGTCCGTTCGTCCGCCACACACCCCTAACCTATCGAACCCGCAACTTTCCCCCTCCGGCTCCTCTGCCCGAAAACACGAAACCCCGGGAATACTTTCCCGGATGTTTTTCCCCCTTCACCGGTATCACCTACTACCGCGTTAGGGCACACCAAACACCGCGTATTGCCTTGTTATATTTTGTGATGCTTTGTTTGCTCTGTATTCATTATTTCTTCCCCCTCTTCTCTCCGGTAGACTACGAGACCGACGCTGCTGCTGACCAGTTCGACTATGGAGTTGACGACCCCTCTCTCTTGCCAGAGCAACCAGGCAAGCCCCCCCCCCTTGATCACCAGATATCGCCTATTCTCCTCTATACTGCTTGCATTAGAGTAGTGTAGCATGTTACTGCTTTCGTTAATCCTATTCTGATGCATAGCCTGACATTGTCGCTACATCTGTTGATACCTTACCTGCAATCCTAAATGCTTAGTATAGGATGCTAGTTTATCATCATTGGCCCTACATTCTTGTCAGTTTGCCTTGCTATACTATCGGGCTATGATCACTTGGGAGGTGATCACGGGTATATACTATACATACATACATACTATATAGATGGTGACTAAAGTCGGGTCAGCTCATTGAGTACCCGCAAGTGATTCTGACGAGGGGGCTGAAAGGACAGGTGGCTCCATCCCGGTAGAGGTGGGCCTGGGTTCCCGACGGCCCTCGACTGTTACTTTGTGGCGGAGCGACAGGGCAGGTTGAGACCACCTAGGAGACAGGTGGGCCTGGCCCTGTTCGGCGTTCGCGGATACTTAACACGCTTAACGAGATCTTGGTATTTGATCTGAGTCTGGCTACGAGCCTATACGCACTAACCATCTACGTGGGAGTAGTTATGGGTATCCCGACGTCGTGGTATCAGCCGAAGCACTTCAGACGTCAGCGACGGAGCGGCGCGCGCCGAATTGGACTGGAACGCCACTAGGCTAGGTCTGCTTTCAGCCGCGTACGCAACGTGCAGGTGTGCTATGGGCGATGGGCCCAGACCCCTGTGCGCTTAGGTTTAGACCGGCGTGCTGGCCTCTCTGTTGAGCCTAGGTGGGGCTGCGACGTGTTGATCTTCCGAGGCCGGGCATGACCCAGGAAAGTGTGTCCGGCCAAATGGGATCAAGCGTGTTGGGTTATGTGGTGCACCCCTGCAGGGAAGTTAATCTATTCGAATAGCCGTGATCTTCGGTAACAGGACGACTTGGAGTTGTACCTTGACCTTATGACAACTAGAACCGGATACTTAATAAAACACACCCTTCCAAGTTCCACAGACAACCCGGTGATCGCTTTTCCGCAGGGCGACGAGGAGAGGATCGCCGGGTAGGATTATGCTATGCGATGCTACTGGAGATGCTACTTGGAGATGCTACTTGGAGGACTACAATCTACTCTCTTCTATATGCTGCAAGACGGAGGCTACCAGAAGCGTAGTCTTCGACAGGATTAGCTATCCCCCTCTTATTCTGGCATTCTGCAGTTCAGTCCACCGATATGACCTCCTTACACATATACCCATGCATTTGTAGTGTAGTTCCTTGCTTGCGAGTACTTTGGATGAGTACTCACGGTTGCTTTCTCCCCCCTTTTTCCCCCTTTCCTTTCTTTCTGGTTGTCGCAACCAGATGCTGGAGTCCAGGAGCCAGACGCCACCATCGACGACGACCCCCTACTACACCGGAGGTGCCTACTACTACGTGCAGCCCGCTGACGACGACCAAGAGTAGTTTAGGAGGATCCCAGGCAGGAGGCCTGCGCCTCTTTCGATCTGTATCCCAGTTTGTGCTAGCCTTCTTAAGGCAAACTTGTTTAACTTTTGTCTGTACTCAGATATTGTTGCTTCCGCTGACTCGTCTATGATCGAGCACTTGTATTCGAGCCCTCGAGGCCCCTGGCTTGTATTATGATGCTTGTATGACTTATTTATGTTTTAGAGTTGTGTTGTGATATCTTCCCGTGAGTCCCTGATCTTGATCGTACACATTTGCGTGCATGATTAGTGTACGATTAAATCGGGGGCGTCACAAGTTGGTATCAGAGCCGACTGCCTGTAGGAATCCCCCTTTCCAACTCCTTGGCCGAAGTCGAGTCTAGACTTTACAAAACTTTTACTAACATGGCTGTGCGGCCCATGGGCCCACGTCGCCATTGGGTGGTAGTAGGATCTTTTACTCCTCGACCTTTACTCTGGGACTCTGAACTCTCTTCTACTCGGGTTAAACGATTTCTACTAAAATCTGACTTTAGGTTCTCGAAAATACTTTCTCCCGGAGAGCCCCTTCAGTCCAGGTGATCGCCGACTGCACCAGAAGATTTCGAAGTTACTCGCCGAAACTCTTTTGAGACTTTGTGTCCGTTGCTTTTGCAATTCCCTACCATCGAAATATCCCTATGGATAAATACATACACTTGACATTCTTACTTTTATTCCCAGTTGATCTTGTTATTACAAGATACCCCGAAATTCTCTCTATTGATCCGAGAATATCTTGTGCCTACTGTCTTGCAATTCCTTGTCACCTGAATACCCCTATGGATAATTCTCGCACTTGTCGAGTATCCGCTTATCCCCAGTTGTTCATGTGTTTCGCAAAAATCTTCAAAATAATATTCGATCTTCCGAAAATCCTCTAGAGCCTTTGGCTCTTGAAATTCTTGCTTGCTTGCATTATGGTTAATCCCATAAGTCTCGTAGTCTTAATGACATTCCTTGTCATTATCATTTTGAGTCCGTTGACTCAATATGTTTGCGAATACACGCAATCATCATTGATCCTTATAAATTAATTTTCCGGCTGAGCTGCCATCCTTTTAACTGGAATTGGTTCTCGACCAATCCAATTGTCTTTGATTGTACCCTAAGACTATTCAACTTATCCACCCCTAATCAGAGCATTGCTTCTGATCCCTTGATTTGAAAAACATAATTCCTTTGCATTTGACAATTGAGTTAGTCAGTTGTTTCTATAATCTGCTTCCTCTAGTTGAGTACCGATGCTCACGTCAGATCCCTTGTGGACCACCAGCTCCTTTGTTGGATTTTATCTGACAACGCCCTTCATATTCAATAAACTTGTGAGCCTTTTTCTCGGATACATAATGCCTTTGGTAAATTGTATCGTCTGCTTTCTCAACCATGCTCTGCCTTCGAGCTTGAGTTAATTACTTCAAAAAAATTCTGGTATAGGATTCTAAGATGCCCCGATGGGTTGAACCTATGCCTTCCTTAATATGTGTGAACTCGAAAGTTTTCACGAGTCGTACTCTTCTGGTATTTTGCCAGATAAAATTTCAAAACTACAACTTCATTGAGCGCGAGAAGTGAATGAAAGGTTGTGCATTGGAGAAGTGGGAGTCGACCTTGAACTTTGCGTTCATGCCCATGGACACGATGTACATCTCTCATCGAAGCTTCTTTTAAAATCAATTATTCCTTTGGTATAAGTTCATCTTATATCTGAGATCTGGCCTTTTTGCAATCGTGGTTCTGACCATGTTCTCCTTTAAATATCATGTCCTGTGCAAGTTTAAGCACTTGTCTTCTATAGAGCAATACCCCAGTTCAACTTCTAGCTTGATCTGTCGTCGAGTATTACCACCTGGTATCTTGAGATTATCTTGGAACTGCATAATTTCTTATGAGTTCTTCATCAAGTACTACATACTCACCGATTACAATTTTTCATGGGCTCGGAGTTATTGAACACTCAAAGACATCGATAACTGAACCGAGTCCGCCCTACGGTTCAACAACTCTTCAGTAAGCTTCTATAAGTATGAGTTTGTACCTGATCACGCCATTCCTAGCCTGTTTGGCTATATCATTGTCGTGATGATTCTAATGGTGCTACCTGGTCCTTATTCTCGGAGCACCAATTTTCGACGATGAACTAACCTTACGTCGATTTTCCTCGTCATACCCTTTCACCTTAAACAACAAGCTTGAGTTCGAGTTTGTGTTGTAACTGTGGTTCCAATAACCTCTTGCTTCATCATTCCTTTGACTTGATGTCGTCGCTGATTGACTACATCTGCATGAAATCTCTCGACAATTGTGTCGTGATCATCATCAACCTTAGGAGCTCTTCCAGGAATTCAATTGAATTCATGATGGGTAATACCATCCTTGCCCCTCGATGATTCCTGTTCTCATCGACCACTTTATTGCCTTTCGTTCAACACAACTTGTTCGTGTTTTGTGTAAACCTTGAGATCACTGCTACCCAGCAGTTGATCTTCCTTACCTCGGAAGTATTACCATCTCTTTTTGTCAAGAATGTGGTGAGAATTTCACCACCTCTTAATAATTCTTGATATCATAATACTACTTGCCATCTTCGTTCATTCCTTGGTCCCCGTATTGTTTTCAACCGGAATACCGACAAATGGAGCTATGACGTGTGAATTCAAAACTTCTAACAACCCTATTGCTTTGAAGTGAATGGGTGATAGTTCATTCTAAGTCCTTCGCTAATTGAATCACCATTCTAACATTGGTCGTGCAACCCAACCCGTACTTCGGGAGCACCCTTCAACCAGTGTTTAATTGTGTATGTTTTCCTCGAGCATACTTCCTTATATCATTTAATCTAACGAATGTTATCCCATTGTTCACTTAATGGTGGAAATCCATCTTTTGGGAATCTCGATGAATTGCTGTTGAGTTCACCAGACACCTCCTTGTCCTCTCCTTGGTTTAATGGTGAACTATTGCTTCAGAAACCCGCTCCCATAGTTCATTTCCCGAGAAGCTTGCAATGCCATTTCAACGATTTGTGTTGCGCCTTTTCTTCTCAGACATCCTGAATCTCGGGTATCCTGACACCAATCGGATCTGAATCTCGGTCAGATATGATGGTTGGGACACCTTTCCAAGAGTTATGATGTTGATCCTTTGATGACCCGCTAACATGATGTCATGCCTAGCACCCCCCCCCCTCGTCTGGAGGACCTATCATTATAGATTCCTTTTCAGCAAGGTTATCCATTCATCCATGAGGAAATTGTAAGATTTATTCTACAAGTTATTCCTGATGGATCCTTCGTGTTTTCAAAGTTTGATCTTCACCTGAAGACCATGTCAATGCTATCTCGAAGCATGTCTGCGATACTCTGATTTTCAACAAGAACATCCGAAGCCCAATGCTAAATGTTTCTTGCTCAATTATCCGAACACCGTTGTATGGGTAATGTCATGAAATTTCTCTCCCCTTACCTAAAGGGTTTTCTACATTATATCCTGTCATGGATATCATGCTCTGCTTATCCTTGGGAAGGATATACCCCCGAAATATGTGTTTAAACACATTTTTCCTTTCCATTGTACTGTTTAACCTAATGATCACATTTTCCTTTCCATGGGTCTGTTTGACCCTTCTTGTGACCTATATAATCTAAGCAGTGATAATCCCCTGCTTAGGTAAGCACCTCGTTGTACCACTCTGTAAGTAAGACCCTATTACTATTGTTGATAACATTCCGGTAACCACCGATGGACGAGAACCTTGCCTATTGGTCCGCCTCGTTCAACGAGCAGGAAAATGGTTCTCTTCGTCCCTCGCCCTTGGTACCTATGTTGTTGCCGACATGACCCTCAGACTCTCCTCTGACATGCCTAGCTTACATGATCGTGCAAGATTTCATCAACCTTTCTACTTTTAACCACATGGTGGGCCCATAACCCACAGTTCCACAGGATCGGAACCTGACTCTCCTGTACACCCCCTGTTTCCAAAGTTATTCCTCTCGCGTGGACTCGTATGTAATTCATGAGCCACCTTCCGATGAGATCGTCAATTCTGGCATCAGACACAATAATTATTCCGTGGTTTTAAAACCACTTTCACCTTCTGACTAGGCATTGAACGATTGCCTGGCTGCCTGAAACTTCTTATTGTACCTTCCAACTTTACTCTCGATGTGTTTATTTGTTCAACTCGAGAGGTACTCATATGCTCATTCATGGGTTAATCCCAGATCATTACCCTTATAACATACTATCGTTGCCAATATGCCTCGTTACCTATTCGTAAATACGATGAAGATCCCGAAGAAAGGATGCCGACTTCATCATGATGACCTAAAGCGGAGAAATGAAGACATCAATGTATTGGACCGATCTCTTCGAGAAGAGCAAGCCAGAATGAGAAGACCAGCTAGATTCGTTACCAAACCTTCCCCCCTTTCACTACCTCTTAAATCTCGGGACGAGATTTCTTGTAGTGGAGGAGAATTGTGACGCCCGGGTAATTAAGCTACAGTGATCCTCTGCTAATGGTGCCACGTCACCTCGTTTATAGTTGCTAATCTCGAGTTAGTTCGAAACTGATTCAAATTCAAATTCAAAATAGGCAAACAATAAAAGTTTTCAAATAATAAAACTAAAATGTTCTGGTTGTGCCAAATAATGCGTAGGTAATTATGGTGGAGAAACCACACTTGTATAAAATATGTAAGTACTCAAAATGAATATAATAGTAGCAAAACAATTAGTTAAATGATTATAAAATAATAAACAATTTCAAATGATTTTATATTAGGTGCCAAGTTAATTGCGGTAGTGGCATAAGTATTAAAAATATTTTAGGTGCAACTTGGGTTTTTCATAAACATCGAAATTTAATAAAACAGAAAAGAAGAAAAGAAATAAAATAGAAAAACAAACTAACACAAAAAAAAGAGGAGAACCCCCCCTCCCACTTGGCTCTGGCCCAGCAAGCCACCGGCCCAACTGGGCCATCTCCCAGCCAGGCCGGCCCACCTCGGCCTACACATACCCCCCATCGACCGAACCCTAGCTACCCGATCCCCATTCCCCCACTCGCCCCCCTCCCGCATCGCC
>NC_057798.1:513419494-513534389 GCF_018294505.1 Triticum aestivum | reverse complement strand
CCCACGTTGGCGGCCCCGCTCTGCTGCTGCTGCTTGCTCCCGCGTGCTCGCGCGCCCCCTGCCGTGCCCCACCTGCCGCCGGGCTGCTCTGCTCCGCCCCTACCCCGGCCTCCCCCTGCTGCCCACGGCGTGCCCGACCGCAGTGGCCGTCGGCGCCCTATGCAGCCACGGGTGCCCAGCTGCGGCCGGTTCGGGCCACTGCCATGTGGACCCGCACAAAAAAAAGGGAATTAAAAAAAATAAAAAAATTAAAATAATTAATTAATTAATTAACTTAATTAATCCTAATTTAATTAACCTAATTAACTACTTAACCTAATTAACTACTGTTAATTAACAGTATAGCCAATGACAGGTGGGCCTGCTGTCCAGTTTGACCAAGTCAAACTGCTGACTGGACTAGTCTAGTCATTGACAGGAGGGTCCCATTAGACCCCTTTGACCAGTCAACGGTCCCAGTTGACTGTTGACTGGGAAGTCAACTGGACCCCACCTGTCAGCCCCTTTAGTACATTGTTGTGTACAAGCTGTGGGTACACTTAGCAATTTCACCTTTAATTCTGAAATAATAAATAAATTCAAAAAATTTAGAAATTGTTTAAAACTTTGAAAAATCATATAAAATAAACCGTAGCTCGGATGAAAAAACTTTGTACATGAAAGTTGCTCAGAACGACGGGACGAATCCGGATACGCGGTCCGTTCGTCCGCCACACACCCCTAACCTATCGAACCCGCAACTTTCCCCCTCCGGCTCCTCTGCCCGAAAACACGAAACCCCGGGAATACTTTCCCGGATGTTTTTCCCCCTTCACCCGTATCACCTACTACCGCGTTAGGGCACACCGAACACCGCGTATTGCATTGTTATATTTTGTGATGCTTTGTTTGCTCTGTATTCATTATTTCTTCCCCCTCTTCTCTCCGGTAGACTACGAGACCGACGCTGCTGCTGACCAGTTCGACTACGGAGTTGACGACCCCTCTCTCTTGCTAGAGCAACCAGGCAAGCCCCCCCCCTTGATCACCAGATATCGCCTATTCTCCTCTATACTGCTTGCATTAGAGTAGTGTAGCATGTTACTGCTTTCGTTAATCCTATTCTGATGCATAGCCTGACATTGTCGCTACATCTGTTGATACCTTACCTGCAATCCTAAATGCTTAGTATAGGATGCTAGTTTATCATCATTGGCCCTACATTCTTGTCAGTTTGCCTTGCTATACTATCGGGCTGTGATCACTTGGGAGGTGATCACGGGTATATACTATACATACATACATACTATATAGATGGTGACTAAAGTCGGGTCAGCTCATTGAGTACCCGCAAGTGATTCTGACGAGGGGGCTGAAAGGACAGGTGGCTCCATCCCGGTAGAGGTGGGCCTGGGTTCCCGACGGCCCTCGACTGTTACTTTGTGGCGGAGCGACAGGGCAGGTTGAGACCACCTAGGAGACAGGTGGGCCTGGCCCTGTTCGGCGTTCACGGATACTTAACACGCTTAACGAGATCTTGGTATTTGATCTGAGTCTGGCTACGAGCCTATACGCACTAACCATCTACGTGGGAGTAGTTATGGGTATCCCGACGTCGTGGTATCAGCCGAAGCACTTCAGACGTCAGCGACGGAGCGGCGCGCGCCGAATTGGACTGGAACGCCACTAGGCTAGGTCTGCTTTCGGCCGCGTACGCAACGTGCAGGTGTGCTCAGGGCGATGGGCCCAGACCCCTGCGCGCTTAGGTTTAGACCGGCGTGCTGGCCTCTCTGTTTTGCCTAGGTGGGGCTGCGACGTGTTGATCTTCCGAGGCCGGGCATGACCCAGGAAAGTGTGTCCGGCCAAATGGGATCAAGCGTGTTGGGTTATGTGGTGCACCCCTGCAGGGAAGTTAATCTATTCGAATAGCCGTGATCTTCGGTAACAGGACGACTTGGAGTTGTACCTTGACCTTATGACAACTAGAACCGGATACTTAATAAAACACACCCTTCCAAGTTCCACAGACAACCCGGTGATCGCTTTTCCGCAGGGCGACGAGGAGAGGATCGCCGGGTAGGATTATGCTATGCGATGCTACTGGAGATGCTACTTGGAGATGCTACTTGGAGGACTACAATCTACTCTCTTCTATATGCTGCAAGACGGAGGCTACCAGAAGCGTAGTCTTCGACAGGATTAGCTATCCCCCTCTTATTCTGGCATTCTGCAGTTCAGTCCACCGATATGGCCTCCTTACACATATACCCATGCATATGTAGTGTAGTTCCTTGCTTGCGAGTACTTTGGATGAGTACTCACGGTTGCTTTCTCCCCCCTTTTTCCCCCTTTCCTTTCTTTCTGGTTGTCGCAACCAGATGCTGGAGTCCAGGAGCCAGACGCCACCATCGACGACGACCCCCTACTACACCAGAGGTGCCTACTACTACGTGCAGCCCGCTGACGACGACCAAGAGTAGTTTAGGAGGATCCCAGGCAGGAGGCCTGCGCCTCTTTCGATCTGTATCCCAGTTTGTGCTAGCCTTCTTAAGGCAAACTTGTTTAACTTATGTCTGTACTCAGATATTGTTGCTTCCGCTGACTCGTCTATGATCGAGCACTTGTATTCGAGCCCTCGAGGCCCCTGGCTTGTATTATGATGCTTGTATGACTTATTTATGTTTTAGAGTTGTGTTGTGATATCTTCCCGTGAGTCCCTGATCTTGATCGTACACATTTGCGTGCATGATTAGTGTACGATTAAATCGGGGGCGTCACAACCATTAACTACCATGATTTCTTCATGAGGACTTTGGCGAATGTTGCACTATCACCATTTGAGTTGAAGCCTTATACTCCCTGGATAATGAAGTTCATCAGAACCAGGTCTTCAATTCACTACCAGGCAGATTGTCAAAATCACCTCAGCTTCTTGCCTCCCATTGAAGTCCTCAAATGTACCATTTCTTCAGTTGATGAAAAAGGCAAAGCTGCTATTAATGAAGGCACTCGTCCATTGGATGGTCAGTTTCGCAAAGCTGCTTCTTACTCCACCAATGATGACTCTACCACTCAAGACTCTGCTGCAAAAGCTTCAAAGCCAACTCCTCAAGCCACTGTTCCACAAGTGATGACTGATTGTGAGCTCCTTCTAAGCCTTCATCAGAAGGTCGATCGTAATCACAAGTGGGTCAAGCGTTAATTTCACTCAATTCTTCAGAATATGACTGTCACACAAAACACTATGAAGAAAAATCACTAATATGCGCATGAAACCTTTGATTGCACTTGGCCCATATTATCTCACCTCTACGGTGATGAAGACCTCAAGCAGATGGGATTTCAACAGGACTTTGACTGGTCTCAGCCACCTTCAAAGAAATTCAAGAAGGTCAAAGATTCTTAGCTGGTCACAAGTTCATTTTCTTCATCACGCGAGATGGATGATGCTAAAGACTTGAACGACACTGCGGTAGGCCCTACCTCAATGGACGACCCCAACAATGCTGGCGCTCCTCCATCGACATCATGATGATATTCTTCAGGGGCATTAGTCCTCAATTTTCATCCCTTTTGGTCATTCGATGACAAAGGGGGAGAAATTTTGAGTTAGCCTTCAAGCGGGTCTTATATATGGGCGTTTTTCCATTAAGTTACTGTAGGACCTTGAGAAGAGATGTCTAGAGGGGGGGTGATTAGACACTAAGTACAAAAGTAGCAGTTTTTAGCCCTTTTAAGTTTAAGTGGAGTTTAGGCACAAGTTTAACATTCACAACACATAGCAAGCAAGCATGCAAAGAGTATATGAGCAGCGGAAAGTAAAGCATGAAACTTGCAAGAATGTAAAGGGAAGGGTTTTGGAGGATTCAAACGCAATTGGAGACATGGAGGTTTTTGGCGTGGTTCTGATAGGTGGTGCTATCGTACATCCACGTTGATGGAGACTTCAACCCACGAAGGGTAACGGTTGCGCGAGTCCATGGAGGGCTCCACCCACGAAGGGTCCACGAAGAAGCAACCTTGTCTATCCCACCATGGCCGTCGCCCATGAAGGACTTGCCTCACTAGCGGTAGATCTTCACGAAGTAGGCGATATCCTTGCCCTTACAAACTCCTTGGTTCAACTCCACAATCTTGTCGGAGGCTCCCAAGTGACACCTAGCCA
Organism: Triticum aestivum; assembly: GCF_018294505.1. Taxonomy (NCBI): domain Eukaryota; kingdom Viridiplantae; phylum Streptophyta; class Magnoliopsida; order Poales; family Poaceae; genus Triticum; species Triticum aestivum. The sequence continues at coordinate 513,530,245 of NC_057798.1, read as the reverse complement.
ATCTAGGAGACACCACTCTCCAAGAAGTAACAAATGGTGCGTTGATGATGAAATCCTTGCTCTTGTGCTTCAAATGATAGTCTCCCCAACACTCAACTCTCTCTCATAGGATTTGGATCTGGTGGAAAGAAGATTTGAGTGGAAAGCAACTTGGGAAAGGCTAGAGATCAAGATTCATATGGTAGGAATGGAATATCTTGGCCTCAACACATGAGTAGGTAGTTCTCTCTCAGAAATAGGATGCTAGAAGTGTAGGTTTAGTCTGATGGCTCTCTCTACGAATGAAGAGCAGGTGGAGGGGTATATATAGCCTCCACACAAAATCTAACCATTACACACAATTTACCAAACTCGGTGGGACCGATTCAACAGACTCGGTCGGACTGATTTAGTAAACCTAGTGACCATTAGTGATTTTTGGTGGGACCGAAGTGCAACTCGGTAGGACCGATATGGTTAGGGTTAGGGCATAATGTAATCTCGGTGAGACCGATTACACAAACTCGGTAGGACCGATTTTGGTAATTAGCTAACCAGAGAGTTGGTCAGGCAAACTCGGTTGGACCGATTATCAAACTCGGTGGGACCGATTTTGGTAATGAGTTAACCAGGAAGTTTGCATTGTAATCTCGGTAGTACCGATTGCTCAAACTCGGTGAGACCGATTTTGATAATGGACATACACAGAGAGATTACAATCCCATCTCGGTGAGACTGAGATCCCTATCGGTAGGACCGATTTGCTTAGGGTTTGTGGCAGTGGCTAAGACATCCAAACTCGGTGGCGCTGGATAGAAAGAATCAGTGGGGCCGAGTTTGACTTTAGGTTTAGGACAAATGTGGATGTGAGAAAGTAGCTGAGGGTTTTGGAGCATATCACTAAGCACATGAAGCAAGAGGCTCATTAAGCAACACCTCATCCCTCCTTGATAGTATTGGCTTTTCCTATAGACTCAATGTGATCTTGGATCACTGAAATGTAAAATGAAGAGTCTTGAGCTTGAAGCTTGAGCCAATCCTTTGTCCTTAGCATCTTGAAGGAGTTCCCAGATCCTTTAGTCCATGCCACTCCACTGTTGAACTTGTCTGAAAAATACTAGATAAAAGTGTTAGTCCAACAAGAGATATGTTGACATTAATTACCAAAACCACCTAGGGAGCACTTGTGCTTTCAATCTCCCCCTTTTTGGTAATTGATGACAACATACATCAAAGCTTTAGATAAAGATTTAAGAAATAGCAAGTAAAGCTTTGGAAAGACATGTAACAAGCATAGGCTCCCCCTACATGTATGCAATCATGTGAATATGAAATATAGAAGCATGTGATAGCATAACCATGATAGAGCAGGCAATGCGTTACATGTATCTTGGCCATATGCATCAGAGCAAAAATATATTAAAGGAAATACCTTCATGCCCATGAGTCCTTCTTGCAAACAGTATGTACATCAGCAAGAATTCCTCATACACATGATTGTGATGCATATACTTACCTTGTAGTCTTGAGTAGGCTTAGGATGGAATGAACCTGTGTAAACAAGGTTAGATAACACAGATACATCTACTAGCCAGAGCAAACAGAAGAAACCACAAGAATACCAAGACTGGGATGACATGTAGAGAGTGAGTACTAAGTACTTCATTGGATTTGACATGTCCCCAAGAGTAAAGATATGCAATGAATTTGAATGATTTCTTTCCCTTAGATGTCTTGCTCCCCTTGAATATAGCATGGGATACTGGGAGAAGATAGGGAACAGAAAATCAGAGCTAAAAGATATAAATGAGCAGAGCTAATGCAAACTAATGCAATTAAGCACATATGAACATGTCTTTCCCCTCAAGAAGACATGTGGCATCTCTCCTCTTGAACACCAAGCATCTGGGATCCTTGAGAAATACTTTCTACTAGTATTCTCTTCCCCTGGAGATCTCTCTCTCTCCCTGAAGGATCTCTCTCCCCCTGAGAAGGTGATACTCTCTCTAAAATGATAAGCTTTGATGTGATCTCTCTCTCCCCCTTTGACATCAATTTCCAAGAAGGGCTTGATAAAGATGTAATCTCTCTCTCTCTCTCCCTCTGGAATTTGTCGTGAATGGGTTTGATCCTTGAGTCACAACATAAAGCAATGATAAAAATGTGATGCTTGTAGAGGACAAGATTCATTGAGTGGAGTTGGATCAGAAGAAACTCAGAATAAGTGGCAAACTGTTTTTCCTGTTGTGAAATCAGTGGCACCGAGTTGCATGCTTCGGTGGTACCGAGAGTTTTCGGTTGGACCGAAAATAACAAATCGGTGTAACCGAGTTCATCATAGAGAAAACACTTGTCACCTCAGCTCACTAGACTAGAAAGATCTCACAAAGATTTGCAAGGAATTAACTAAATGATATGCAATGAATTGATGCATAAAATGCAGAGCAAATAGAAAGAAATCTAGATGAAGTTTTTTTTTTGAAAGAGGAAACAAATATGCATGAGACAAATGCAAAAACACAGAAGAAAACACAAGGGAACTTCATCTAGAGATGGTCGGCGACGAAGTCACCTATGTTAGAGTATATTGACTTAGGAGTCAAGTGAGATCACTTAATCATAGGTCATACGCATCGTTTAAGCTCAAAATGGGGTTGCCATTTTTCATTTAAGCATCTTGATGTATTCACATCTTGTCGGGTTGCTTTAGCTCATGACTTGGAGTAAAGCTTCTCTAAGATGGAATAACATACCTTGGTTGGTGGTGTTGTCTATGTAGTTGAACTTGTGTGAGTTGCTCGAGGTTGATGTAGCTCATCAAGAATTTGGAGCACCACTTGGAATTTGAGTCCATCTACCTACATGGGCTAGTTCTTGCAAGGAAGAGCACTTGTGTATCCAAAAATGACACTCATGAAGCTTAACATAGAATTTGTCAAAGGATATGTTCGAATGGTTTCGTGCTTCCTTGTCTTCAACCACCTTTGTATAGAGACTTGGTGATGTAGAGATTGCTCGAGATGTGAGTAGGTTACAATCTCATGGAATTTGATTCAACCAAGTACCTACATGGGTTAGATAGCATGCAAGATACAAATATATCCAAGACATAAGATTTTCATCATACGAGAAATATCAAGGATTAGTCATAAGCTCATGTCTTGCATGTATCCAATGGAGTTTCTACTCCAAGTTTGAAGAATCAATGATGTTCAATTCTCCTCTCAACCTGCAAAACACTTTCTCATCAAGAGGTTTAGTGAATATATCCGCTAATTGCTTTTCGGTGCAACATGCTTAAGATCAATGTCACCCTTAGCAACATGATCTCGAATGAAATGATGACGAACTTCAATATGCTTAGTTCGAGAATGTTGCACATGATTATGACCAATTTTGATAGTACTTTCATTGTCACAAAGCAATGGAACATGTTTCACATATTTCCCATAATCTTTAAGAGTTTGAGTCATCCAAAGTAATTGAGCACAACATGAACCAGCGGCAATGTACTCCGCTTCGGCGGTGGATAAGGATACCGAGTTTTGTTTCTTGGAGGACCAAGACACAAGAGATCTACCAAGAAATTGACAAGTACCCGAAGTGGACTTTCTATCAACCTTGTCTCCGGCATAGTCGGAGTCAGAGTAGCCGACAAGATCGAAAGAGGCCCTCTTAGGATACCAAATGCCAAAATTTGGTGTATGGATTAAGTATCTCACTATCCTTTTCACAGCCTTAAGATGACATTCTTTAGGAGCAGCTTGATATCGTGCACACATGCACACACTTAGCATAATATCAGGACGTGAAGCACATAGATATAAAAATGAACCAATCATAGAGCGATAAACCTTTTGATCGACTGGTTCACCATCTTTGGTCAAATCAAGATATCCACTAGTAGGCATGGGTGTAGACATACCTTTGCACTCTTGCATATTGAACTTCTTGAATAAGTCCTTAGTGTACTTCGTTTGAGAGACAAAAGTACCTTCCTTAGTTTGCTTGATTTGCAACCCAAGAAAGAATTTGAGTTCACTCATCATTGACATCTCAAACTTCTCCGACATTAGCTTTCCAAACTTCTCACTAAAATGAGGGTTAGTTGATCCAAATATGATATCATCAACATAAATTTGGCATACAAATAATTCACCATTAACCCTTTTAGTAAAAAGAGTAGAATCAATTTTCCCAATTTCAAATCCCTTTCCAAGAAGAAACTTCGTTAAGCATTTGTACCAAGCTCTAGGAGCTTGTTTAAGACCATAAAGAGCTTTGTGAAGTTTGTAAACATGATTGGGTTTCTTAAGATTGACAAAGCCGGGAGGTTGTTTAACATAAACTTCCTCCTCTATTTCACCATTTAGAAAAGCACTTTTAATGTCCATTTGGTACAAGGTGATATCATGGTAATTAGCATAGGCAAGTAAGATGCGAATGGACTCAAGTCTAGCAACGGGGGCGTAAGTCTCACCATAGTCCATACCTTCAACTTGTGTGTAGCCTTGGGCGATGAGACGTGCTTTGTTGCGAACTACTTGTCCATCTTCATCTTGCTTGTTGCGAAACACCCATTTGGTACCGATGATGTTGTGGTTGTTGTCGGGCTTCTCAACCAATGTCCAAACTTGGTTCCTCTCAAAGTTGTGTAGCTCTTCATGCATAGCGTTTATCCAATCCGGATCTTCCAATGCTTCTTCGACCTTCATAGGTTCAATGCTAGAGATGAAAGAATAGTTTTCACAAAAGTTAGCTAGACGAGTTTTAGAGCGAGTGATTCTCCCGGTTTGGATATCATTGTAGATTTGTTCGACGGGATGGTCTTTAGCAATTCTTGCTCGAACTCGTGAAAGCTTTTGCTTGGATCTTGGTTGAACATCTTCTTCATCTTCTTCTTCTTGGCCTTCTTCATTGTTGGCGTTGGCGTTCTCTTGTCGTGGTGGAGAAGGAGGTTGTTGACGTTCATCTTGATGCACTTCCTTGTTTTCTTCATCTTGGTGTGTCCCACTTGTGGATGCTTCCGTGTCAACTCTTGGTTCACCTTGTCGTGAAGTAGAAGCTTCTACTTGGACAGACGAAGTACTCTCCTTCACCTCCGTTGGACGGACCTTGCCAATAGACAAGTCTTGGATTGCTTCCGAAGGATCTATGTCTCCTACATCAATTGGCAATTTCTCTACTTGCGAGCCGTTAGATTCATCAAACTTCACATCTACCGTCTCTTCAACCTTTCGGGTAAAATTGTTGTAGACACAGTATGTGTGAGAGTTTGAGCCATAACCTAGTAGGAAACCTTCATGAGACTTAGGAGCAAATTTAGAACGACGATGCTTATCAAGAATGTAGCACTTTGAGCCGAATACTCAAAAGTATCCAACTTGGGGTTTGTTACCGGTGAGGAGCTCGTATGCCATCTTGCCGAGTAGCTTGTGAAGATACAAGCGATTTGTTGCATGACAAGCTGTCTCAACCGCTTCTGCCCAGAAGTGCTTCGGCGTCTTGTACTCATCAAGCATCATTCTCGCCATTTCGATGAGCGTCCGATTCTTCCTCTCAACAACTCCATATTGTTGAGGTGTGTACGTAGCCGAGAACTCGTGTGAAATCCCTTCTTCATCAAGAAAGGTGTCCACATTTGCGTTCTTGAACTCCATTCCGTTGTCGCTGCGAACCTTCTTGATCTTCACTTCAAATTGATTTTGGGCCTTCCTAGCAAAGTTTTTGAAGATATTCTGAACCTGCGATTTATCATCGAGAAAGAACACCCACGTAAATCTTGAAAAATCATCAACTATAACTAGACCAAAAGAATTTCCACCGAGACTCTTGTAAGAGTTGGGACCAAAGAGATCCATGTGAAGTAGCTCGAGTGACCTCTTTGTGGCCATGATGTTCTTCACGGGATGCCTTCCTCCAAGCTGTTTACCTGCTCGACAAGCACTGCAAAGTCTATCCTTATCAAATATGACATCATTAACTCCAAGGATATGATTTCCTTTAATAAGCTTGTCAAGGTTTCTCATGCCAACGTGACCTAGTCGTCTATGCCATAACCAACCTTTTGAGGATTTAGCAATGAAGCAAGTTTTAGGTTGAGCCTTTTTAGTGAAATCAACAATGTAAAGATCACCTCTACGTATACCGGTAAAGACCATTTTATGATTGTCTCGATGAAACACTTGGCAATCAACTTCAGTAAATAGGATATTGAAACCGAAATCAGCAAGTCTAGATACTGAAAGTAAGTTGTATCCAAGAGATTCAACGAGCATGACATTTTGTATGGAGCTATCATGTGAGATGGCCACCTTACCAAGGCCAACCACCTTACCCTTTGAGTTGTCACCGAAAGTGACATACTTTCGAGGACTATCATTATCAACAAGCTCACGAAACATGTCTTTATCTCCGGTCATGTCATCGGTACATCCACTATCAAGAACCCATTCCTTTCCTCCTGACATATATCCCCGAAGATTTGCCATAGACCAAAGTGTCTCATTGCATCATCAAGATCGAAGTCACTTTCATCATCCTCGTCATAGTATCCATGTTCAACATCGTCATGTGGTGGATCAAATCCTAGAGAGGGTGATTCGTTATAGTGATTTTGACAATGATCTTGTCTATGAATTTTTATAGCTTCGGAAATAATATCACTAAAAATACCAACATTTCCTTTGGCACGCATAAGGTTTGTAAGCTCAAATAGACGATCACCAAACATAGGATCACTAGTATTCATCTTACTCAAGGCAATAGACTTATGAAGAATTTCATCAAGATTTTTCAAAGAATAATCAGGAAATCGTTCCTCAAGAAATTTCCATATAGTGTAGGCACACTCAAGAGTAGGCAGTTTTATAATCAAGTTTCTAGGCAAGCCTCTAGTGATAAGATTAACAGTTCTAACATTCCTAATCATGTCAATAGACTCATCAAGGGTAGGATGCATAGGATCAACACAAGGTGCACAAGGACTAGCAATGTACTTGTTCAAATGATATTGATTGAAAATTACAAGCGTCTCATTTTTCCACTCATGAAAATACTCTCCATCAAGAATAGGCACTCTATGTCTAAGACTCCCCAAAGTAGACTCATCCATCTTCCTCCAATGGTGATTAAACCAAGGCAATGGAGACCAATGCTCTGATACCACTTGTAGGACCTTGAGAAGAGGTGTCTAGAGGGGGGGGGGGTGATTAGACACTAAGTACCAAAGTAGCAGTTTTTAGCCCTTCTAAGTTTAAGTGGAGTTTAGGCACAAGTTTAACATTCACAACACATAGCAAGCAAGCATGCAAAGAGTATATGAGCAGCAGAAAGTAAAGCATGCAACTTGCAAGAATGTAAAGGGAAGGGTTTTGGAGGATTCAAACGCAATTGGAGACACGGATGTTTTTGGCGTGGTTCCGATAGGTGGTGCTATCGTACATCCACGTTGATGGAGACTTCAACCCACGAAGGGTAACGGTTGTGCGAGTCCACGGAGGGATCCACCCACGAAGGGTCCATGAAGAAGCAACCTTGTCTATCCCACCATGGCCGTCGCCCACGAAGGACTTGCCTCACTAGCGGTAGATCTTCACGAAGTAGGCGATCTCCTTGCCCTTACAAACTCCTTGGTTCAACTCCACAATCTTGTCGGAGGCTCCCAAGTGACACCTAGCCAATCTAGGAGACACCACTCTCCAAGAAGTAACAAATGGTGCATTGATGATGAACTCCTTTCTCTTGTTCTTCAAATGATAGTCTCCCCAACACTCAACTCTCTCTCATAGGATTTGGATCTGGTGGAAAGAAGATTTGAGTGGAAAGCAACTTGGGAAAGGCTAGAGATCAAGATCCATATGGTAGGAATGGAATATCTTGGCCTCAACACATGAGTAGGTAGTTCTCTCTCAGAAATAGGATGCTGGAAGTGTAGGTTTAGTCTGATGGCTCTCTCTATGAATGAAGAGGAGGTTGAGGGGTATATATAGCCTCCACACAAAATCTAACCGTTACACACAATTTACCAAACTTGGTGGGACCGATTCAACAGACTCGGTCGGACCGATTTAGTAAGCCTAGTGACCGTTAGTGATTTTTGGTGGGACCGAAGTGCAACTCGGTAGGACCGATATGGTTAGGGTTAGGGCATAACGTAATCTCGGTGAGACCGATTACACAAACTCGCTAGGACCGATTTTGGTAATTAGCTAACCAGAGAGTTGGTCAGGGAAACTCGGTTGGACCGATTATCAAACTCGGTGGGACCGATTTTGGTAATGAGTCAACCAGGAAGTTTGCATTGTAATCTCGGTAGTACCGATTGCTCAAACTCGGTGAGACCGATTTTGATAATGGACATACACAGAGAGATTACAACCCCATCTCGGTGAGACCGAGATCCCTATCGGTAGGACCGATTTGCTTAGGGTTTGTGGCAGTGGCTAAGACATCCAAACTCGGTGGCGCCGGATAGAAAGAATCAGTGGGGCCAAGTTTGACTTTAGGTTTAGGACAAATGTGGATGTGAGAAAGTAGCTGAGAGTTTTGGAGCATATCACTAAGCACATGAAGCAAGAGGCTCATTAAGCAACACCTCATCCCTCCTTGATTGTATTGGCTTTTCCTATAGACTCAATGTGATCTTGGATCACTGAAATGTGAAGAGTCTTGAGCTTGAAGCTTGAGCCAATCTGAAATGTAAAATGAAGAGTCTTGAGCTTGAAGCTTGAGCCAATCCTTTGTCCTTATCATCTTGAAGGAGTTCCCACATCCTTTAGTCCATGCCACTCCACTGTTGAACTTGTCCGAAAAATACTAGATAAAAGTGTTAGTCCAACAAGAGATATGTTGACATTAATTACCAAAACCACCTAGGGAGCACTTGTGCTTTCAGTTACAACTCTTACTCTTCTGAGGTGTTTTCTCTCATGAGTTGTAAACTTAAGTCCTATGGTGCGCTAATACTTTTGAACTACTTTATGCATGCTTATTTCCTCAAGTACCTTAATGCACGCATGCTGAATTTGGTCAGACACCATATTTCATCATGCATTTCAAATTCTTCATATTATATGTCAAATGCGTGTATGAATTACAAGATATAGGGGGAGATCTCCATGATTTTAATCTACATTGTGCATTTGCTATAGCAAATTCCTCAAATATGCACATCTTCAGGGGGAGTTCTTCTATATATTGCAATCAAATTCCTCAATATTATTATTTACACTTCATATGATTATCCCCGTTGAAAACTTAACCTATTTGTCATCAATCACCAAAAAGGGGGAGATTGTAAGTGCATCTAGTGCCCCTTAGTGATTTTGGTGTATTGAAGACTTATAGGTTAAGGGACTAATGTGTTTGTGAGTGTACACGGGTTCTATAAGTCTATGAGGAGTTTGATATTTACGATGAAAGTCGCCCCCTAAAAATGAATGTATTCAGTTGAAGACTTTGGTGTCGTGGGAAACCACGACCACCTATGGGGCTACGAGCCCCTTTTTGGTTCGGTGGGGGGATAGGCACGTTGCACAAAGAGCGGAGAAGCGTAACATAGCACGTTAGAGATCACACGGGCAGTTTTACCTAGGTTCGGGCCACCGTGAGGCGTAAAACCCTACTCCTGCTTTGGTGGATTGATGGTGGAAAAAGGTGGTGGTGAGCACAGTGCACTTGCCCGGTAGGGTTGCCTCCGAATGTGGCTACGCGCGTATGAATGTGTGAGGGACCAAAATCTCTAACCCCCTCCATGGTTGCCATGGGCCTCCTTTTACAGATCAAGGGGTTACCACAGTGGCAAATCAGTCTTTACGTACTGATTAGATAGCAAACAGTGCTATCATACCTAACTTTGCAGTCTGATAGAGCGCATTAGATGCGCCATCGAGTGTCACATCACAGCATGCCCGGCAACCCTAGCCAGGCTGTTTTGCCAGCTTCGTGCCTGCTTGCTTGACACGTCTCAGGACGGGTGTCATATGGATGTGTTTGTTGTAGGAAGTGGCTGCAATGTGGCGAAAAGCATCCACTTAGTCACCTTGGGGCTTGACACCGCACTGATCTATGACTTGTGTTGCTTGTGAGGTGGAGCGGTGGAGTGGCTTGCCTCCGCAAGCCCGGCAAGCCTGCCGGGACGATCTGGAAGCTTGCTTCCGAGGCAAACCCAACCTTGATAGGCTCGCCTGCCTGGCAAGGGAGGTTCTTTCCTTAGCGGTATCTTGTTTCTCTGGCTCATCTTGGTCTTCTTGATCTGTACTTGGATCCTTCAAAGAATTGATCCCTCTTGCTTGGTCTGATCTTGGTGTTGTAATCTTGTCCTTGGGCATGTGCACAATCTGGGTAATGGACCCGGGGTTTGTTGCACTGACAGGAGCCCCCGGGCCTAGCACGAACGCGCCGCTGGGCATCATCGGGGTAGGCCCTAACCAGTGCACAGGTAGGAGCGCAAGAGTGGCTCTGTCCTTTGAGATCTTCTTTGCTTCTTCCTTAACCCGAGCTTGGGTCAGTTTCTGATTCTCCCGCGCATTGTGTAATGCCAATTGAGGTGGGGCCATTCTTGTAATGGCCCGTGAATGACTTTAACGCACGGGCGGGTAACTGCCAATTCACTCTTCTGCATGCATTGAGTGGGGTTGGTAATGGAGGCGCGTGGTGCAGGAGAGCATCAAGGCAGGGGCCCGGTCTTCTTGGATTGGTGGAGGAGGACAGTGGTTACCCGACAGGGAATTAGCTCCCGGCTCTAGCTCGCCTATAAAAGGAGGAGCGGGGGAGGAGCAGAGGCATTCATCCACATTCCTCTCTTCCTCCATCACCCGCTTTCTCCTGGGTATGCTGAAAGGGAGAGCACGAGGCTGGGCCCCAGGCCCTAGATTAGAGCTGAGGACGCCAAGCACTCGCGCTGACGCCTGGGGAGTGAGTCTGGTCCAGGTCCAGAGGTGGCACGGTGGGTGAGCCATTTGTGGTGCAGGAGATATCAAGCTTTCCCATTGTAGTGAAATGCTTGCCTCCTCTGCCTTGGCTGGCCGCCTGGCGGGGAGCATGGCACCCTGCGGTGAGCTATTGCAGCTCGTCGACCTAGCGACCAGGCCCTTGGAGCCTTCAACACCCGTCCAGGATGCAGGGCTCGGGATCGTTGGAAATCCCAGCACTGCCCCTTTCTCGGAACCGGGGTTGATGTCGAAGAGTAGGACGCCTTCCTTCCTGCCAAGGTGGGGAGCGGTGCAGCTCGAGCGCCCTGGTCGTTTTGGCCGCCGGCCGTTTCTCCGGGGGGAGGTGACAGCTTGGGGGTCCGGCGTCTCCCCGGAGTGGTGGTGATGGAGAGAAAACGAGGAAAGGCGGGTGATAGGGCGTTAGATCGGAGTACGATGGCACCGACGCCTTCGTAGCGTATTGCCGACCTGCTGCCTCGTCTTTCCACTTTTTCGCTTCCTCCCCGACACCATCATCACCAGTCTCTTTGGGTGATAGCCTGAGAGGGATGTTCCCTTGGTGCCTTCGTCCCCCTCCAGTAGCCTTATAGCTGAGCGTTGGTGGTTGACCCCTCTAGTGCTCGAGCTGGGGCTTCTTGCTGACCTTGGAGGTGGCGATCGGGGCACCATCAAGCTGCTCTCTGTGCCCCTCCTTCGCAGCCTCGCCACTCCCGATCTTGTCAGGCTGCGCTCGGTAGGCCATGACGGGATCGGGGCGGGCTCCTGCTTGGGTGCTCCTTTAGTTCTCTCCTCTTCCCACCGCAGTACTTGGTGGAGGGAAAATGAAAAGAGGAGATTACGGGGCACTTATCTATTTTCAATCTTAAATCTGCAGGCGCTTGCCAAATTTTAGTCCAAATAATGTAATCTCTAGAATCCATGTTTGTTTTCTGTAAGGTCTGTACTTGTTCGATCTGCATATCAATGAAAAATATAAACCTTGTAGGGGACTCATGCTACGTCTTGAGCTAGCGTTGGTTTTCCCCGAAGAGGAGAGGGTGATGCAACAAGTGTAGCATAAGTATTTCCCTCAGTTTTGAGAACCAAGGTATCAATCCAGTAGGAGGCTCTTCAAAAGTCCCACGCACCTACACAAACAAACTGAGAACTCGCAACCAAAGCAATAAAGGGGTTGTCAATCCCTTCACGACCACTTGCGAAAGTGAGATCTGATAGAGATAGTATGATAAGATAAATATATTTTTGGTATTTTATAATATAGATGCAGAAAGTAAAGATGCAAATAAAGTAGATTGAAAGCAAATATGATAAGAGATAGACCCGGGGGCCATAGGTTTCACTAGAGGCTTCTCTCGAGATAGCATAAGTATTACGATGGGTGAACAAATTACTGTCGAGCAATTGATAGAAAAGCGCATAGTTATGAGATTATCTAGGCATGATCATGTATATAGGCATCACGTCCATAAATAGTAGACCGACTCTTACCTGCATCTACTACTATTACTCCACACATCGACCGACTCCTGCCTGCATCTAGAGTATTAAGTTCATAAGAACAAAGTAACGCATTAAGCAAGATGACATGATGTAGAGGGATAAACTCATGCAATATGATGTAAACTCCATCTTGTTATCCTCGATGGAAACAATACAATACGTGTCTTGCAACCCTTTCTGTCACTGGGTAAGAACACCGCAAGATTGAACCCAAAGCTAAGCACTTCCCCCATGGCAAGAAAGACCAATCTAGTAGGCCAAACCAAACTGATAATTCGAAGAGACTTGCAAAGATAACTCAATCATACATAAAAGAATTCATAGAAGATTCAAATATTATTCATAGATAAACTTGATCATAAACCCACAATTCATCGGATCTCGACAAACACACCGCAAAAAGAGATTACATCGAATAGATCTCCACAAGAGAGGGGGAGAACATTGTATTGTGATCCAAAAAGAGAGAAGAAGCCGTCTAGATAATAACTATGGACCCGTAGGTCTGTGGTAAACTACTCACAACTCATCGGAGGGGCAAGGATGTTGATGTAGAAGCCCTCCGTGGTTGATTCCCCCTTCGGCAGAGTGCCGGCGAAGGCTCCAAGATGGGATCTCGCGGATATAGAAGGTTAGGGCGGTGGAAATTGTGTTTCGTGGCGCTCCTGGATGTTTTCGGGGTACGTAGGTATATATAGGAGGACGAAGTACGTCGGTGGCTGCCCGAGGGGCCCACAAGATAGGGGGCACGCCCTACAGGGGGGGGGGGTGCATCCTCCTATCTCGTGGCTTCCTCGACAGCTTCTTGACTTGCACTCCAAGCTCTCCGAATCATGTTCGTTCCAAAAATCACGCTCCCGAAGGTTTCATTCCATTTGGACTCCGTTTGATATTCCTTTTCTTCGAAATACTGAAATAGGCAAAAAAAAAACAACAATATGGGCTGGGCCTCCGGTTAGTAGGTTAGTCCCAAAAATGATATAAATGTGTAAAATAAAGCCCATAAACATCCAAAAGAGGTAATATAATAGCATGGAACAATCAAAAATTATAGATACGTTGGAGACGTATCAAGCATCCCCAAGCTTAATTCCTACTCGTCCTCGAGTAGGTAAATGATAAAAAGAGAAATTTTGATGTGGAATTCTACCTAGCATAATTCATAATGTAATTTTCTTTAATGTGGCATGAATGCTCAGATCCAAATGATTCAAGATAAAAGCTTATAAAACATAAAAATAATAATGCTTCAAAGCATATTAACAAATAATCATGTCCTATCAAAATAGCATAGCCAAAGAAAGCTTATTCCTACAAAATCATATAGTTAGGCCATGCTTCATTTTCATTACACAAAATACTCCCATCATGTACAACCCCGATGACGAGCCGAGCAATTGGTTCATACTTCTTAACGCGCTTCAGCTTTTTCAACTCTTACACAATACATGAGCGCAAGCCATGGACATAGCACTATGGTGGTATATGGTGGTTGTGAGGACAAAAAGGGAGAAGATAGTCTCACATCAACTAGGCGTATACGGGCTATATGGAGATGCCCATTAATAGATATCAATGTGAGTGAGTAGGGATTGCCATGCAACGGATGCACTAGAGCTATAAATATATGAAAGCTCAACAAAAGAAACTAAGTGGGTGTGCATCCAACTTGCTTGCTCACGAAGACCTAGGGCACTTTGAGGAAGCCCGTCATTGGAATATACAAGCCAAGTTCTATAATGAAAAATTCCCACTAGTATATGAAAGTGACAACATATGAGACTCTCTATCATGAAGATCATGGTGCTATTTTTAAGCACAAGTGTGGAAAAAGAGATAGTAGCAATTGTCCCTTCTCTCTTTTTCTCTCTTTTTCTCTCTTAATACGATGTCAACTACATGATCACGCAAAGAGCAATATGACAATGATGAAACGTGTCATAATAAACGGAACGGTGGAAAGTTGCATGGCAATATATCTCGAAATGGCTATGGAAATGCCATAATAGGTAGGTATGGGGGCTGTTTTGAGGAAGGTAAATAAAGGGTTCAATACCGGTGAGAGTTGTGCGGTAATAATAAAGGCTAGCAAAGTAAAAGGATAAGTGTGCATATGTCCATGGACTCACATTAGTCAAAAAAGAACTCATATACTTATTGCAAAAGTCTACCTCGCCCTCGAAGCAAAGTACTACTACGCATGCCCCAAGAGGGATAGATTGGTAGGAAAAAATTCCATCGCTCGTCCCCGACTGCCACTCATAAGGAAGACACTCAAAAGAGCACCTCATGCAACAAATTTGTCACACAACTTTTACCATACGTGCATGCTACGGGACTTGCCAACTTCAACAAAAGTATTTCTCAGTTTCATAATTACCCACTAGCATGACCCTAACATTACTACCTTTATATCTCAAAACAGTTATCAAGCAATAAATTGATCATAGCATCCAATTCAATTTCTATGATAGTTTTTATTATACCCAACTTGGATGCTCATCATTCTAGGACCAAATTTGTAACCAAAGCAAATACCATGCTGTTCTAAAAGACTCTCAAAATAATATAAATGAAGCATGAGAGACTAGCAATTTCTATAAAATCAAGCCACCACCGTGCTCTAAAAGATATAAGTGAAGTACTAGAGCAAAAACTATCAAGCTCAAAAGATATAAGTGAAGCACATAGAGTATTCTAGCAAATTCTAATAAAATAGGCTTCTCCAAAAAGGTGTGTACAGCAAGGATGATTGTGTTAAACTAAAAAGCAAGGACTAATATAATACACGATGCTCCAAACAAAACACATATCATGTGGCGAATAAAAATATAGCTCCAAGTAAAGTTACCAATGAACGAAGACGAAAGAGGGGATGCCTTCCCGGGGCATCCCCAAGCTTAGGATTTTGGCTATTCTTGAATATCTTGGGGTGCCTTGGGCATCCCCAAGCTTAGGCTCTTGCCACCCTTTATTCCATCGCCCATAAAAGCTTTACCCAAAACTTGAAAACTTCACAACACAAAACTCAACAGGAAATCTTATAAGCTCCGTTAGTGAAAGAAAACAAAACCACCACATAAGGTACTGCAATGAAATCATTCTTTATTTATTTTGGTATTAAACCTACTGTATTCCAACTTCCTTATGGTTTATAAACTAATTTACTAGCCATAGATGCATTGAAATAAGCAAACAACACACGAAAAACAGAATCTGTCAAAAACAGAACAGTCTGTAGCAATCTGTAACTAACGCAAACTTCTGGAACTCTAAAAATCCTACAAAAATAGGATGTACTGGAAAATTTGTTTATTGATCAGCAGCAAAAAGAATAAATGCAAAATCACGTTTCTGTGATTTATTGAATTTCTTCTCGTGAGCGCAAAGTTTCTGTTTTTCAGCAGAATCAAATCAACTATCATCGTAGGTTATCCTATAGGTTCTACTTGGCACAAACACTAACTAAAAGATAAAAAAACATCTAACCAGAGAGTACATGCAAGATTTATTACTAAACAGGAGCAAAAACAAAAAACATAAAGAAAAATTGGGTTGCCTCCCAACTAGCGCTATCGTTTAACGCCCCTAGCTAGGCATAAAAGCAAAGATAGATCTAACGAGTGCCATCTTTGGCACTAAATTCATAAGTAGCACGCATGATAGATTCATAAGGTAATTTGACTTTCTTTCTTGGAAAGTGCTCCATGCCTTTCTTTAAGGGAAATTGGAATCTAATGTTCCCTCCCTTCATATCAATAATCGCACCAATCGTTCTAAGGAAAGGTCTACCAAAAATAATAGGGCAAGTAAGATTGCAATCTATATCAAGAACGATAAAATCATGGGCACCAAATTTCTATTTGCAACAATAAGAACATCATTGATCCTTCCCATAGGCTTTTTAATGGTGGAATCAGCAAGGTGCAAATTTAAAGAGCAATCTTCAAGATCATGGAAACCTAGAATATCACATAAAGTTTTCGGAATTGTGGAAACACTAGCACCCAAATCACACAAAGCAAAACACTCATAATCTTTAATTCTAATCTTTATAGTAGGTTCCCACTCATCATTCAGTTTTCTAGGTATAGAAACTTCCAAATTGAGTTTTTCATCATAAGATTGCATTAAGGCATCAACAATATGTTTGGTAAAAGCTTTGTTTTGACTATAAGCATGAGGAGAATTAACAAAAGATTGCAATAAGGAAATACAACCTTTTAAAGAGCAATTATCATAGTCAAATTCTTTGAAACCCGAGATATTGGGTTCAACATTATTAGAAGTTGAGGATTTTCCAATCTCACTCTTACCAAATTTAGCATTAAAATCTAAAGACTCCGAATTCTTGGGACGCCTTCTAGGCAAAGTTGATTCATCATCAGTCCCATAATCATCAAAATTCATCTTGCAAAACATAGATCTAACCGGAGGCGCATTAATAACTTTAAGATCCTCATCATTATTTTCACGGAAACTAGAAGAACACGCTTTTATAAAGCTTTCTTTTTTAGCACGCAATCTAGCGGTTCTTTCCTTGCACTCGTCAATGGACATTCTCATTACTTTGAGAGACTCATTGATATCATGCTTAGGAGGGGAAGATCTAATTTTAAGAGAATCAACGTCAAGCGAAAGTCTATCAATGTTCCTAGCCAAATCATCAACTTTGAGCAATTTTTCTTCAAGCAAAGCATTAAAATTCTTTTGAGAAATCATAAATTCTTTCACACTATTCTCAAAATCAGAGGGCATCTTATTAAAATTACCATAAGAATTATTGTAGGAATTTCCATAATTATTAGAGGAATTACTAGGGAACGGTCTAGCATTAAAATTTCCTCTATAAGCATTGCTTCCAAAACTATTCCTACCAACAAAATTCACATCCATAGATTCATTTTTATTCTCAATCAAGGAAGACAAAGGCATATCATTAGGATCAAGAGGAGTATTTTTAGTAGCAAACATCTTCATAAGTTCATCCATCTTTCCACTCAAAACATTGATTTCTTCTATAGCATGCACTTTTTTACTAGAAGATCTTTCGGTGTGCCATTGAGAATAATTAGCCATAATATTATCAAGAAGTTTTGTAGCATCTCCTAACGTGATTTACATGAACGTGCCTCCCGCGGCCGAATCTAAAAGATTTCTAGAAGCAAAGTTCAAACCGGCATAAAATTTTTGTATGATCATCCATAAATTCAAACCATGAGTAGGGCAATTGCGAAGCATCAATTTCATTCTTTCCCAAGATTGGGCAACAAGCTCATGATCAAGTTGTTTAAAATTCATGATATCGTTCCTAAGAGTGATAATCTTAGCGGGAGGGAAATACTTAGAGATAAAAGCATCTTTGCACTTGTTCCAAGAATCAATACTATTTTTAGGCAAAGACGAAAACCAAACTTTAGCATGATCTCTAAGTGAAAACGGAAATAACTTCAATTTGGCAATATTGTTATCCGTATCTTTCTTCTTTTGCATATCACACAAATCAACAAAATTGTTTAGATGAGTAGCGGCATCTTCACTAGGAAGGCCGGCGAATTGATCTTTCATAACAAGATTCAGCAAAGCAGCATTGATTTCACAAGACTCAACATCATTAAGAGGAGCAATCGGAGTACTAAGGAAATCATTATTATTGGTATTCGAGAAATCACACAATTTGGTATTATCTTGCGCCATGGAAACAAGTAATCCAACACACAAGCAGACAGAAAAACGGCAAGCAAAAAGAGAAGAGGAGATTGGGAAAGAGAGGGCGAATAAAACGGCAAGGGTGAAGTGGGGGAGAGGAAAACGAGAGGCAAATGTTAAATAATGTAAATGCGGGGGAGATGGGTTTGTGATGGGTACTTGGTATGTCTTGACTTGAGCGAAGACCTCCCCAGCAACGGCGCCAGAAATCCTTCTTGCTACGTCTTGAGCTAGCGTTGGTTCTCCCCGAAGAGGAGAGGGTGATGCAGCAAGTGTAGCGTAAGTATTTCCCTCAGTTTTGAGAACCAAGGTATCAATCCAGTAGGAGGCTCCTCAAAAGTCCCACGCACCTACACAAACAAACTGAGAACTCGCAACCAACGCAATAAAGGGGTTGTCAATCCCTTCACGGCCACTTGCGAAAGTGAGATCTGATAGAGATAGTATGATAAGATAAATATATTTTTGGTATTTTATAATATAGATGCAAAAAGTAAAGATGCAAATAAAGTAGGTTGAAAGCAACTATGATAATAGATAGACCCGGGGGCCATAGGTTTCACTAGAGGCTTCTCTCGAGATAGCATAAGTATTACGGTGGGTGAACAAATTACTGTCAAGCAATTGATAGAAAAGTGCATAGTTATGAGATTATCTAGGCATGATCATGTATATAGGCATCACATCCATAACAAGTAGACCGACTCCTGCCTGCATCTACTACTATTACTCCACACATTGACCGACTCCTGCCTGCATCTAGAGTATTAAGTTCATAAGAACAGAGTAACACATTAAGCAAGATGACATGATGTAGAGGGATAAACTCATGCAATATGATGTAAACCCCATCTTGTTATCCTCGATGGCAACAATACAATACGTGCCTTGCAACCCTTTTTGTCACTGGGTAAGAACACGGCAAGATTGAACCCAAAGCTAAGCACTTCTCCCATGGCAAGAAAGACCAATCTAGTAGGCCAAACCAAACTGATAATTCGAAGAGACTTGCAAAGATAACTCAATCATACATAAAAGAATTCAGAGAAGATTCAAATATTATTCATAGATAAACTTGATCATAAACCCACAATTCATCGGATCTCGACAAACACACCGCAAAAAGAGATTACATCGAATAGATCTCCACAAGAAAGGGGGAGAACATTGTATTGAGATCCAAAAAGAGAGAAGAAGCCATCTAGCTAATAACTATGGACCCGTAGGTCCGTGGTAAACTACTCACAACTCATCGGAGGGGAAAGGATGTTGATGTAGAAGCCCTCCGTGGTTGATTCCCCCTCTGGTAGAGTGCCGGCGAAGGCTCCAAGATGGGATCTCGCGGATACAGAAGGTTACAGTGGTGGAAATTGTGTTTCATGGTGCTCCTGGATGTTTTCGGGGTACATAGGTATATATAGGAGGAAGAAGTATGTTGGTGGCCGCCCGAGGGGCCCACGAGACAGGGGGGCACGCCCTATAAGGGGGGGGGGGCTCCTATCTCGTGGCTTCCTCGGCAGCTTCTTGACTTGCACTCCAAGCTCTCCGGATCACGTTCGTTCCAAAAATCACGCTCCCGAAGGTTTCATTCCGTTTGGACTCCGTTTGATATTCCTTTTCTTCAAAATACTGAAATTGTTAAAAAAACAGCAATATGGGCTGGGCCTCCGGTTAGTAGGTTAGTCCCAAAAATGATATAAATGTGTAAAATAAAGCCCATAAACATCCAAAAGAGGTAATATAATAGCATGGAACAATCAAAAATTATAGATACATTGGAGACATATCAACTCGCGCATGTGTATTTCCATGCAGAGGTGGGATGCCTCTATATTTTTAAGTAAACGAGTTCCCCCGGCAGGCTATCCTGCCGGTACCCTCTGTTTTGTTGCCGGGGAGTAGGCCTACCGGGCATAAACCGTAGAGAGGGGACAGCCCCCCACTGGTCCTTATCCATCAAAGGCCACTGTGACCACCCCGACCGAAGCAACATTCAAGTCGAAGGGTGGGAGTAGCTAAGTTTCAAACGGTAGCAGGGTTTTCTCATGCACAAGTTTTTACTTACAGAGCACATATGGATAAGACAAAGAGCTTATCTGTTTGGCTTGCCGGAGATCACAATGCTGGCTTGTCTTCTCATCTCCTCTTGGGGACTGAGTCCATGGCAGGAGCCTGCAGTTTATGCAGATGAAAAGTGATGCCAAATGCTATCTTATCTACATGAACATGCGATGCTCATGATATTCTTATGCATGCATGCAACTTGTTGCCCCCCTACACTTCGTTTATTTCTCTGTTGCTCAGGGTCTGCGCCTGGCTTTGTACAAGGGGTTACTGATGTCTACTACACAACCTTCTTCTTGTAGACGTTGTTGGGCCTGTAAGTGCACAGGTTTGTAGGACAGTAGCAAATTTCCCTCAAGTGGATGACCTAAGGTTTATCAATCCATAGGAGGCGTAGGATGAAGATGGTCTCTCTCAAACAACCCTGCAACCAAATAACAAAGAGTCTCTTGTGTCCCCAACACACCCAATACAATGGTAAATTGTATAGGTGCACTAGTTCGGCGAAGAGATGAAGATACACGTGCAAAATAGATGGTAGATAAAGGTTTTTGTAATCTGAAATAATAAAAACAGCAAGGTAGCGAGCGATAAAAGTGAGCGTAAACAGTATTGCAATGATAGGAAACAAGGCCTAGGGTTCATACTTTCACTAGTGCAAGTTCTCTCAACAATAATAACATAGACAGAGCATATGACAAGCCCTCAACATGCAACAAAGAGTCACTCCAAAGCCACTAATAGCAGAGAACAAACGTAGAGATTATGGTAGGGTACGAAACCACCTCAAAGTTATCCTTTCTGTTCTAACTATTCAAGAGTTCGTAGTAAAATAACATAAAGCTATTCTTTCCGCTCAATCCATCATAAAGTTCATACTAGAATAACACCTTAAGACACAAATCAACCAAAACCCTAGTGTCACCTAGATACTCCATTGTCACCTCAAGTATCTGTGGGCATGATTATACGATATGCATCACACAATCTCAGATTCATCCAACCAACATAAAAGTACTTCAAAGAGTGCCCCAAAGCTACTACCGGAGAGTCAAGAACGTGTGCCAACCCCTATGCATAGGTTCCCAATGTCACAAAACCCGCAAGTTGATCACCAAGACATACATCAAGTGTTCTCATAAAAGACTCAATCCGATAAGATAACTTCAAAGGGGAAACTTAATTCATCACAAGAGAGTAGAGGGGGAGAAACATCATAAGATCCAACTACAATAGCAAAGCTCGGGATACATCAAGATCGTGCCATAGAGGAACACGAGAGAGAGAGATCAAACACATAGCTACTGGTACATACCCTCAGCCCCGAGGGTGAACTACTCCCTCCTCATCGTGGATAGCGCTGGGATGATGAAGATGGCCTCCGGTGATGGGATCCCCCTCCGGTATGGTGCCGGAACAGGGTCCTGATTGGTTTTTGGTGGCTATAGAGGCTTGCGGCGGCGGAACTCCCGATCTAGGTTCTGTTCGGGAAGTTTTAGGGTACAAGAGTATATATGGGTGCAGGGAGTACGTCGGAGGAGCTACGGGGGCCCCATGAGGCAGGGGGCGCGCCTAGGGGGGGCGCGCCCCCCACCCTCGTGAGCACCTCCCGTATCTCCTGACGCGCACTCCAAGTCCATCGAGTGGCTTTCCTTCCAAAAATAACTTCTCCAGTTGATTTCGTTCCGTTTTGACTCCGTCTGATATTCCTTTTCCTCGAAACCCTGAAATAGGCATAAAACAACAAATCTGGGCTGGGCCTCCGGGTAATAGGTTAGTCCCAAAAATAATATAAAAGTGGATAATAAAGCCCAATATTGCCTAAAACAGTAGATAAAGTAGCATGGAACAATCAAAAATTATAGATACGTTGGAGACGTATCAGTTACATGCAACTGAGGCAAGGCCTGTACAAAAGGGTGGCTGCTGGGCAGGGCCCGACAGCCACGCCTTACGGGTAGAACTTGCAGAGATGCTCAATATTCCATGAGTTTTGCAATTGAATGCCATCTCTGGTCTCCAAATAGACTGCGCCAGGTCGGGTGACTCGTGCTACCCGGTAAGGGCCTTCCCACTTTGGCGACAACTTGTTTGTACCCTTAGCGTACTGAATGCGCCTAAGGACAAGGTCGCCTTCCTCAAAACACTAGGCATGAACCATGTGGCTGTGATAGCGATGTAGGGCTTGCTGGTAGCGTGCAACACGTGTAGCAGCCTGGAGACGGTTCTCCTCGAGAAGCACAACATCGTCACGCCAGTGCTATTCCTACGCTACTTCATCGTAGGCAAGTACTCGAGGTGACCAGTAAATGAGTTCTATGGGGATAACTGCTTTTGCCCCATAGACTAGGGAGAAGGGAGTCTGCCCGGTAGCTCGATTTGGTGTCGTTCTGAGGAATCAAAGAACCACCGGCAGGTCATCGATCCATCGCCTACCGCACTTCAGCAGCTTATCAAATGTTCTCATCTTGAGTCCCCGAAGCACTTCAACGTTCGCCCTCTTAGCTTGTCCATTGCTTCTGGGATGTGCAACAGAGGCAAATGAGATCTTGCTTCCGAGGGCATGAACATATTGCATGAAAGTGTGGCTCATGAATTGGGTGCAGTTGTTAGTGATGATCCGGGTGGGGACCCCGAAGAGGCACACCAAATCTTTCAAGAACTTGATAGCTGATTGGGCAGTCACCTTTCTCATGGCAGCTACTTCCGGCCACATTGTAAACTTGTCGATTGCAATGAACAAGAATTCAAAGCCCCCGGCAGCTCGAGGGAAAGGGCCGAGGATATCAAGCCCCCAGACCGAAAACATCCATGACAAAGGGATTGTCTAAAGTGCTTGGGCAGGCAGATGGATATTCTTGGAATGGAACTGGCAGGCTTCACATTTTGTGACTAGCTCGACCGCATCTTGGAGGTCTGTGGCCCAATAGAATCCTTGCCAGAATGCTTTCCTAACTAAAGCCCTTGATCCAATGTGGGGGCCGCACATGCCTTTGTGTATTTCTGCCAGCAGTTCCTTTCCTTCTTCCTGGCAAATGCACTTCAATTTCACACTGTTGGGCCTCCTTCTGTATAGAGTGTCATCGACAAACTGATACATACTGGCCCTCCGGGCTACTCTTTCCGCTTCTTCTTACTCTTCAGGAAGTTCTCCAGTTTGGAGGAAATGGACTATGTGACTTGCCCAAGTTGGAGCCTGGGGCTCGGCAATGAGGACTAGCAGCACCTCCTCATTTGTAGGCCCTCGACCGCGGGGACCAGTGGCCGGCAGGAGGATGCAATTCGACAATTGAAGGGGTGTTGTTTTCAGCAGGGTCCCTGCCAGGAACCCCGAGGGGTTCTACCGGGAGAGGCTTACCAGAGTCCAATTTCCTCCTCTTTCTGGCCATTGTTGTCGGGGATACGGAGGGTTGAGTAAGATGGAGAACAAAAGTTCCTGGTTCCACCAGAAGCTTCTACGTAGCGCACTTTGACAGATGATCATCAATGTTGTTTTCTGCACTGGGTACGTGCTCTGTTTGCAATGCGTCAAAGCAATCCTCCAATCTTCTCACTTCCTCGATGTATGCCTCCATCAATGGACTTTGGTAATCCTTGTTGACTTGTCCCACCACAAGTTATGAATCTCCTCGAATGATCAGCTTCTTGATTCCCAATTCTATGGCAATCCTGAGCCCGGCAAGGCGCCCTTCATACTCTGTTATATTCTTGGTCACCTCCTCCCGGGGAAAATGCATCTGGACGACGTACTTAGGATGCTCTCTAGTGGGAGCAACGAGAAGTACGCCAGCCCCTGCACCTTGTAGGGATAAGGCACCATCGAAATACAAGATCCATTCTTGGGGCGATTCCTTACCGGGGATAACTGTTTCCAGCACTTCTTCATCAGGGGTTGGTGTCCATTCTGCAATAAACTATGCCAATGCCCTGCTCTGAATCATTGACGTGCTTTCAAACTTCAGGCCAAAGTTGGATAACTCCAATGCCCATTCCACTATTATATCGGTAGCCTCTGGGTTTCGGAGTATCCTTTGCAACGGGAAGTGTGTGACAACTGTGATCTCATGGGCTTGGAAGTAGTGGTGCAGTTTCCTTGAGGCCATGACAAGGCCAAACATCAATTTTTGCACACCAGAATACCTGGATCTAGCCCCCTGCAACAGGGAGCTGACAAAGTATACTGGGCGCTGCACCACTTTCTTCCTTGCGGCGTCCTTTGGGTTGCCTTTGCTGCCATGCTTCTCTTTGTCCTGATCCACATCTGACCTTGCCGGACTGTTCTCTCTCTCTCTCTCTCTCTATCTCTCTCTCCCTCCCTCTCTCTCTCTCTCTCTCTCTCTCTCTCTCTTCCCTGGATGAGACACTTGCTGAGGCTGCTGTCTCCTCCACTTCCCGTTGTGCCACTAATGCTGCGTTAACCACTTGATTAGTCGCTGCCAGATATAGCAGCAATGGCTCCTTTGGTTTGGGTGCAACCAAAGTGGGCACATAAGACAAGTAGGTCTTGAAATCTTGCAATGCTGCAACTGCTTCCAGGGTCCACTTCATAGGTCCTGCCTTCTTCAAAATTTTGAAGAACGACAAGGCGCGCTCGACAGACTTGGAGACGAATCTGCTTAGCACGGCAACGCATCCTGTCAAACACCTCACATAACTGTCTTGGGTGCACGGATCTGCTTGATGGCCTTGATCTTATCTGGGTTGGCCTCAATCCCATGGTGGGACACAAAGAAACCAAGTAGCTTGCCAGAGGGAACGCCAAACATACACTTCTCTGGGTTCAGCTTCAAGTTGATCTTGCGCGGATTAGCAAATGTCTCTTCCAAATCCTGGATGAGGGTTGATCTGTCCTTGGTCTTGACTATGATATCATCCATATAAGCTTCAATGTTCCTGTGCAACTGTGGCTCGAAACCAATTTGGACTGCCCTTGCAAAAATGGACCCGACACTATTCAACCCGAAAGGCATGCGCACAAAGCAGTATGTGCCACATGGGGTGATGAATGAGGTCTTTTATTCATCTTCCTTGGACATAAATATCTGATGGTACCCAGAGTATGCATCCAGAAAGGAGAGCAGATCATACCTGGAAGTGGAATCCACATTCTGATCGATGCACGGCAAGGGGAATGGGTCCTTCGGGCATGCCTTGTTCAAATCCATGAAATCTATGCAAAGCCCCCATTTCCCATTAGCCTTGCGTACAACCACTGGGTTTGCTAGCCATGTTGGATGTAGTACTCCCATGACCAAACCAATTGTCTCAAGTTTCTTGATCTCCTCGGCAATGGACTGTTGCCGTGGCCTGCTTCCGCATCTTCTGCTTGACGGGTTGGGCATGTGGGCAGACAGCAAGGTGGTGCTCGATTACCTCCCTGGGAACACCAAGGATATCAGATGGTTGCCAAGCAAACACATCGACATTCACCCGCAGGAAGGCAATGAGCGCGCTTTCCTATTTGTCATCGAGGGTAGAGACGAGAGTGAAAGTACCATCAACGCCAGCCTACCCTGCCGGGAGCTTTTTCACATGGGGTGCAACAACCTTGGTCCTCTTGCTGTTGGAACTCTCCGACACGTCATCAACATGTGTGGCACACTCCGTAAGGGTACGCTTCCCGGATTCCTTGCCGATGTCCCTACTATTTTTCTTCTTTCCTTTGCTTTCCTTGGAGGGCATTGCAGCTTCAGCGGCCTCTGCCACGATTGCGTCCCGGTACATCTTATCCATGCAAATCATTGCGTCTTTCTTGTCTGGCGGAATGGAAATGACGCCCATCAGCCCTGGCATCTTCAAGGTGTTGTAGGCATAGTGAGATGCTGCCATGAATTTGCCTAGGGCCAAGTGCCCAAGGATTCCGTTGTATGACAGGGGGAGGTCCACCACATCAAACACAATCTTCTCAGTCCGGTAGTTTAACTCCTCCCAAATGTCACTGGCAACATGATCTTTCCCTTAGGACGACTCCTGTTGGGATTGACTCCCTGAAACGTGCCCGTGGCCTTAAGCTCTTCCTTTGCTATCTGGAGTTTGCTGATAACCTGTGGGGAAATCAGATTCAACCCGGCCCTGCCGTCAGCCAACATCTTTGTGACTTTGAGGTTGCGGATCATTGGTGAAACCAACAACGGCAAGCACCCTACCGCAGTGATGCGGTCGGGCTGATCCTCTACATCAAAGATGATGGGCGTGCATGACCACTTTAGCGGCTTCCGAGAACCTGCTACTAGCTCCATGTCATTGACCTCACACGCCCACTATTTAAGTTGGCGGTGAGAGGAGTGCAAAGATGTACCCCCGTCAATACACAGGGCGTCAGTGGCCTTCTGGAATTCCTGCTCACTGGTTTCCTCTATATCCCCTCCATCACTTTCATCATTGCAATCCTCCTTCTCTCGGCCCCTGATGGGTTTCCCTTTGGTTTCGAGGAGCCTTGCCGGGGCGATTTGCTTCACCGCCCCGGCCCTTTTCGCCAGTACCATTCTGACCTCTTTCCTTATCACGCTTCTCGTACTCAACCCTCTGCTTTTTGACGAGCTGCTTAACCTGATGACACTCCTGGAGATCGTGGCCTTGGTCCGATGGATCTTGCAGTACGGTCCATCACCTTTCCCAGCTTTCTCGGTAGCCGCAGCCTCCCGACAGTTAGCGCATGTGGCAACTTCCTTGCCGAGGGCTTTAGCCTTAGCCTTCTTGCTGGTACTAGGCATGCCCAATCTCTCAATGGTCAACACTGCCTTATCCTTGCACTTCTTGTTCTTCTTCTTCTGACTGGTGGTCTCGTCGTCATCCTCTGAGTCGATGTCAATGCAATCTTCCTCTCTAGGGAGTTTCCTCCCCTCCTCCACCCAAGCACATTTGTCCACCATGGTATACAGCTCCTTCATAGTCTTGGGCAACCGAACGTTCATCTTGGAACGTATCCTACGGTTGTGCATGTTGGATTGGAAGGCAACTATCACAGCTGGTGGGTGGATGTCTAGGATATTTCTGTGGACTCGGCTGAATCTCTGCAAGTACTTTTGCAGAGTCTCTCCTTCTTTCTGCGGGAGAAGTTGCAAGTCACTGGGTCGCCCTGGTTCTTGATGGCCGCTAGTGGAGGCGTCAATGAACTCATGGCACATGTCAGCCCAGGTTGAAATGGAGTTCTCCGGCAGGTGCATCCGCCAAGACCTCACATTTGACTTGAGTGCCAAAGGGAAGTAGTTGGTGAACACCTTCTCATCTCTTCCCCCGACGGCCTGAACAACGATGGTGTAGATGCTCAAGAACTCTGCCAGGTTCAGTCTCCATCATACTTTCGAGTATCTTTGGCTTGAATGTGCGAGTGGATGGCCAACGGACTTGCCATAGCTCACGGGTGAAGGCAGGGCACCCAACCTCAAAAGGCAGGCATTTGGCATCTCCGAGCGTGGGCTCGTCGACATCGGGGCCATCGCACCCATTGGGCTGGCAGTGGTTATCGCGGAGTCGCTCGATGACGACGCACGCGCCTTCCCTCCGCCTGTCCTCCGGGGCTCGACGTTGGCCTTGACGTGCTCAAGGGTCAGAAGAGGCCATTGAGATGTCATCGTGCTCTTGGTTACGTGTCTCCCGTGCTACTTGCCGTGGTGGGGACTACCGTGGGGGTGGCCCCTTCCGTTCGGCCAGCCGCACAAGCCGTTGTCGTTGCCTGGGGAGGCCGCAGCGGGCTAGCTCGTTGTGATCCTCCCGCCTCGGTGAAACCAATCAGGCTTTGGATGGTGGCCCGCCAGTCATCCATCTAATCAGCTGTCATCGGAAATCTCAACAACAGTTGGGCCTGCGCCATGGCCTCTGAGGCAGTGCTTGGCATATGTGATGATGATGTAGACCGCAGTGTCGCTCGGCTCCTGACGGCGCCGGTGGCGACCCTGCCATGCCCTTGTTGTTGCGAACCAGCCGCTTGGACAGTGTGGTGACGCGGTCGAGGGCTTGAGGGCCAGTGGCTTCATTGGGTGCAGTAGCTGGGTCAGCCCGTTCCGGAGGTGGCGCATGCCCTGTGGTCGCGCCCGCAGCGGGGGCGGCCGGAGGGTTGCGATTCACCCCAGAAGGTGCACCACCACTATGGTTGTGCCCTTCGGCGAGGAGGGAGGGTGTAGACAGAATAATCCCTCTATCCATACCTCATGGAGCGTGGCCGCTAGGATGTTGCTAATGTCGTCCTTCCCCGGTGCCTCATGCTTCTGCTTCGGCCACGGGGGTGGTGGTGCCAATGCCGCCTGCGATGACCACATCCCCCACAGCGTCCACATCCTCACACTTCCCCGCATTACCCGTGACGTCGGCGATCGCGGGTGGCGGAGCCTTCGAGGTGGACGGGTGATTTGCAGCTCCAGGCTTCTTCTTGGGAGCCATACTCAATGATGTCGTCGATGATGAAGATGACGCGTTGCTGACGCTCACGGGTTTGCACAAGTGACCCCCCTACCCAGCGCGCCAAAGATGTCGTGGGAAACCATGGCCACCTATGGGGCTATGAGCCCCTTTTTGGTTCAGTGGGGGGATAGGCATGTTGCACAAAAAGCAGAGAAGCGTAAACAGCGCGGCAGAGATCACACGGGCAGTTTTGCCCAGGTTCGGGCCGCCGTGAGGCGTAAAACCCTACTCCTGCTTTGGTGGATTGATGGTGGAAAAAGGTGGTGGTGAGCGCAGCACACTTGCCCGATAGGGTTGCCTCAGGGCGAATGTGGCTACGCGTGTATGAATGTGTGAGGGACCAAAATCGCTAACCCCCTCTATGGTTGACATGGGCCTCCTTTTATAGATTAAGAGGTTACCATAGTGGCAAATCAGTCTTTACGTACTGATTAGATAGCAAACAATGCTATCATACCTAACTCTGCAGGCTGACAGAGCGCATTAAATGCGCCGTCGAGTGGCACATCACAGCGTGCCCGGCAACCCTTGCCGGGCTGATTTGCCAGCTTCGCGCCTGCTTGCTTGATACGTCTCAGGACGAGTGTCATATGGAGGTGTTTGTTGTAGGAAGTGGCTGCCATGTGGCGAAAACCAGCCACTTAGACACCTTGGGGCTTGATACCACACTGATCTATGACTTGCGTTGCTTGTGAGGTGGAGCAGTGGAGTGCTTGCCTCCGCAAGCCTGTTAGGACGATCTGGAAGCTTGCTTCCGGGGTAAACCCAACCTTGCCAGGCTCGCCTGCTCGGCAAGGGTGTTCTTTCCTTAGAGGTATCTTGTTTCTCTGGCTCATCTTGGTCTACTTGTGTACTTGGATCCTTCAAAGAATTGATCCCTCTTGCTTGGTCTGATCTTGGTGTTGTAATCTTGTCCTTGGGCCTGTGCACAGTCTGGGCAATGGACCCGGGGTTTGTTGCACCGAAATTTGGTTTTCTTGAAGACTTTGAAAATGAGGAAATCGGTGTGACCTTGAAGACTTTGATATTGATGCGAGGATTATGAAGCGTGAAGACTTTTGTTTTCGTATTTTCATTTTCTCTTTCTTGAGTCATAGGAAACACCATACTGTTAAAGGGGGTCGAGGAAAAACTAAGGAAACACTTTCCAAGTGATGCTCATCTCAAAGCCTACATCTACCCAATCCTTTCGAGTGAAGCCATTGGAAATCTCATACAGTTCAATTAATTTCTTCAGTGACAGAGACGAAGATCTTCTGTTCTCTGAGGAATTTTTTCTGACTGAGGAGTTAGGAATTCGCCAGTGCGGATTGCCTACAAGTGAGGAACATGATAGTCCTGAGGAATTTGAGAGCTCAAATTTCCGACTGTTGCTGTGCTACGCGCCAGCTGTCCCAAAATATCCTATCCACCAAGCGGTCATATCATTGAAGGGCATTTATGTCTTATCATGTCGGGTTGCTCCCTAGCTATAAATAGCCCCCCTACAACCACTAGCTGGTTGGCTGCTCCGAGAGAAACTAACACTTGTCATTGAGAGCATCCCATCCTCCGAGGACTTTGAGTGAAAATCATCAGTGAGGAAAAACCCAAAACCCCAACACCTAAAACCCAAAGTGATTGAGCATCATTGAAGAGATTATTCCTGTGTAGAACCAACGCTTGTTACCTTTTAGGACCGTGCATCCTCCAGACGGTTAGGCGTCATGGTCTAGAGCATCCAAGAGGGTGGATCGCCGAATGACCAAGTCTGTGAAGGTTTGGAAGTCACCTGAAGACTTACCACGAGTGATTGGGCGAGGTCTGTGTGACCTTAGCTCAAGGAGAATACGGTGAGGACTGTGTGTCCGGGAATGTGTGTCCTTAGGTTTAAATACCTAGTCGCTCCAATCAGACGTAGAACTGTCATAATAGTTGGAACTGGTCTACCAAATCATTATCTTCACCAAGCTACTGGTTCTATTTCCTCAACCCTTTCATTTCCTCATTCACGTGTTGATGAACTTGATCATTACTATTTGAAGATTTTGACTGAAGTTCCTCAATCCTACTTCTTCAGTCATCTTATCTTCAGCCTGCTCATCCTGTTTTCACGCTACCTGTGCTCTGTGTATGTTTCATTTCATCATAATGACTATGCTACTACTTTGTTATGCATGTACCCAAGTACTTATTCCGCTGCTTGTAGTTCATTACTTAGGAAATTCCTCAAGTAGTATTTCCTTAGTGATGAATTCATAAAAATCGCCTCTTCACCCCCTCTAGTCGATATAACACACTTTCAGTATCACGGACCGTTGCAGCAGGGGGTAAAATAGAGACCACTTACATGATGCGGGTACCTTTGATACATGGGATAAACTCACAACAACTTTTTTATCAGAGTACTATCCTAAGATGAATTCTTATAGAGCCAACCGAAGGATCTCAAACTTTTGACAGAGACCAGGGGAAAGTTTGGTAAGTGCATATCAAAGGTACCGAACTCTATCAAATGATTGCCCTCATCATAAACTCCCTAATTGACTTGTATTAAATCTCTTCTATGGAGGACTTCGGGGTGATTCCAAAGAAGAACTAGATTTAGCTTTTGTGGGTTCTTTTATTACCAGCTTGGTAGCTGAAGCCTAAGAATTATTGGAAGGTAAGCTCGCTAATCACGAAGCTTGAGGGAGTGACGAGGAAGAAGAGGGTAATGTTGAGGTAGATTTTGACTACATAAAAGCTTATCTTAATTCGGGGAGAGTTAACCAAGTTAGTGATGAACTTTATCTTGACCCTGATGTTGTTTTAAGATTAGTGAAGAGCTATATGTAGAGCATATGGAGCTTCCAAAGAAAAAATGGGAGTGCTATATCAATGAGGATCCCAAGGAAGAGGTCATTGTGGATGCCTTGGAGGTGGAAGCACCAGTAACTCCCATTGAAGATGATTATGAACCAGTAAAAGAATTGCCCTTTCTGGTTAGAAAGGCACAACTTGAGTACCTAAGCAAAGAGCATAAAGAGGAGGAAGATAAAGGCATATGCCATACCCAGGTAAATCCCCAAATTAAAAAGATGAAGGAAAAATGAATTGAAACCATGGAGGGGGTAACAACTTTTATGAAAGGTTGTGTTAAAGCAACTGATACTGGTAAACTAGTAGTACGTTGCTCCTTTGGTAGTACTTCTTATTTTGGGCTTTGCGATATGGACTCATCTATTAATGTGATACTTTATACTCTCTATGCTAAACTTCATGATGAAATCTATGCTTATGACTTACAATCTACATATATGGAGGTAAAATTAGCTGATGGAGCTTTGAGGAAACCTTATGGCATAGTTCCCAATGTTTATGTCATTTTAGGGACTTTTACTTATCCAGTGGACTTTGTTGGTATGGAAATTCCTGGATATGATTTTTGCCCTATAATATTTGTAAGACCTTTTCTTAACATTGTAGGTGCAAATACTGATTGCAAGAGGGAAGTTGTCTCAAGTAACGGGAAGAGTAAGGGAATTCCATTTTCCAAGGTTTAAAAAATGCCCCCAACCAAGAGAACATGACAACAATGAAGAGAAAACAATTGCGCAATTGGCTGCCATTTACTTTAGAACTCCAAAAGACGACCTAGAACGGAGTTTGACTGATTATGAAAAGAGGCCAAAAGACCCAGCTAAAGTGGAGATATCAACATCTGAATGAGGTACCAGTACAAGACCCAATTGCTAGTGAATAATATGAAGTACCAGAAAAGAAAGGAGATGAGGAACTTCCACCTCTTGAATTAAAACCTCTACCGAAAGAGCTAAGGTATGCATTTTTAGATGGCACAAATAAATTTCCTATTATCGTTAGTGCTAACCTTTCAGATAAAGAAAGAGAAAGGCTAATAAAAACCCTAAGTAAGCGTAGGAAAACCTTTCGATATTCAATGGATGAATTTAAGGGGATAAGCCCTTCCATCTGTACTCATCGCATATACATGGAAGGAGGATCTGAACCAGTTCGTCCGGGCCAAAGGAAGATGAATCCTGAATTGAAGGAGGTGGTAAGAAAAGAAATAGTTCGCCTCCTTGATGCATGTATTATATATCCCATGTTCTAAAGTAAGTGGGTGAGTCATGTTCATTGTCCACCCAAAAGGGAGGGTTTTACTGTAGTACCTAATAAGCATAATGAACTAATCTCCACTAGAATGATAGTTGTGTATATAATGTGCATTGATTTCAGGAGACTGAATAAGGAAACACGCAAAGATCATTATCCTTTGCCACTCATTTATTGAATGTCGGAGAGGTTAGCCAAGCATACTCATTTTTGTTACCTGGACGGATATTCAGGATTCTCATAGATAGCAGTGCATCCTGAGGACCAAGAGAAAACCACTTTTACGTGTCACTTTAGCTTATGTAATGCACCTGCTACCTTTCAAAGATGCATGAATGCCTTCTTTGCTGATTTTTTTTGAAGAAATCATGGAAGTCTTCATGGATTTTTTTGTTTATGGGACTTCTTTCGATGATTGCCTACAATATTGACAAAGTTTTGCAGAGGTGTGAAGACACCAATCTTATTTTAAACTAGGAGAAATTCCATTTCATGGTCAATGAATGTATTGTGCTAGGACATAAGATATCTAGAAGAGTTATTGAGGTGGATAAAGCAAAAAAAAACTAGATGCCATAGAAAAACTCACTTATCCTCAAGACATAAGAGGAATAAGGAGTTTTCTCGGACATGCTTGTTTCTATAGAAGTTTTATTAAAAACTTCTCTAGTATTTCAAAACCTTTGACTAACCTACTACAGAAAAGTGTTCCATTCATGTTCAATGATGAGTGCAAGGCAACAAGTTTAATATTATTTACTATGCTAGTCATACTTTTACACAAGATTGAAGAAGTTATGCTAAGAATGATAGAGAGTTGTATGCAGTAATTTTTGCTTGTGGGAAGTTCAAGCCCTACATCACCGACACCAAAGTTATATTCTACACACTTAGTAATCAGAAATGTGTGGGAAGACCGATAACAACGCAGACGATTCCTATTCACAAGCCGTGTATGTTGTGGGCAAACGCTTGCTGGTATACAATTGTGAGCGATTGATGAAATCATCACTAACGGGTTCAATTGTTTAGTTCGTGTGCGATGTGATTTGCTCTATCCGCACAACATCTACGCTTTTGTCTACAGAACATCAACATATATACTTATGAGAACATGATTGTTGGAGAACATTGCAGAAAATAAAAAATTTCTACGCTTCACCAAGATCAATCTATGGAGTCATCTAGCAACGAGAGAGAGGAGTGCATCTACATACCCTTGTAGATCGCGAGCGGAAGCGTTCAAGAGAACGGGGTTGAGGGAGTCGTACTCGTCGTGATCCAAATCACCGAAGATCCTAGTGCTGAACGGACAACACCTCCGCGTTCAACACACGTATGGTTGGGGAAGACGTCTCCTCCTTCTTGATCCAGCAAGGGGGAAGGAGAGTTTGATGGAGATCTAGCAGCACGACAGCGTGGTGGTGGAAGCAGCGATGATCTCAGCAGGGCTTTGCCAAGCTCAGCGAGATGGAGAGGTGGTACTGGGGGAGAGGGAGGCGCTAGGGACTAGGGTGCGGCTGCCCTCCCTCCCCCCTCTTTATATAGGGGGCCTAGGGGGTGCGCCGGCCCCTAGAGATCCCATCTCCAAGGGGGGGGCTAGGGGGGGACTTGCCCCCCAAGTCAAGTGGGGCGCCCCCCACCCCTAGGGTTTCCAACCCTAGGCGCAGGGGAGGCCCAAGGGGGGACTCACCAGCCCACCAGGGGCTGGTTCCCTTCCCTCTTCATCCCACGTGGCCCTCCGGGATAGGTGGCCCCACCCGGTGGACCCCCAGGACCCTTCCGGTGGTCCCGGTAAATTACCGGTGAACCCCGAAACTTTCCCACTGGCCGAAATTGGACTTCCTATATACAATTCTTCACCTCTGGACCATTCTGGAACTCCTCGTGACGTCCGGGATTGTCACGTCCCTAGCCTTGCTATGCACTTGGACTATCTTGGTTGCTGCATCATGTTTAAACTTCATTTAAACTTGAAATGGGGATGTCCAAAACCCTAGCACCAAATGGAATTCAAATAGGTTCAACCTAAAAATATTTTCAATGAACCTGAAATGCCCTTCATAAATGTTCATCATTTTTGTTTTGGTTCAGAGCCTCTGTCAAAAGTGGTGCACAATTTTCTAGGTCATCTTAAGGTCTTTGAATTAAATCATAAGTATTTGAGTTTGGGCATTTAAAATTATATAAAATATTTCAAATGCCCAGATATTCCCAAACTAAAATGTTTCATGCTGGAAATATTCCAACTATGGACCAGGAGCAGTTTGGTGAATTTTGGAACTGTTTAAGTATTTTTTTAAAAACTCCACAAAGTTGCAGAAAAATAGAAAAAGAAAAACAGGAAGAAAACCTTACCTGGTGCCTACTAACCGGCCCACCTGCCGGCCCAGCCCAGCTGCCGCGCCAGCGAGCTGCCTGGCTCGGCCAGGCAGGCAGGCAGGTGCTCGGCGGCGAGCACCGCATGGGTGCCACGCACCTGGTCGCCGCCTCGCCGCTCCCCTCACCGAGCCGCGACGTGGATCGCTCCCCCTCTCTCCCACGAACCGCTTGGACATCTCCTCTCCTCCCCAGCTCCTCCCCCTCGCGCTCCCCAGCCATGGCCGATGCCACCGCCGCCGCCCCATCGCCGTAGCCGCACTCCCCGCCGTCCGTGCTCCGTCTCGCCGTGTCTAGGAGCTCCGCCGCCATCCTCTTCGTCGAGCTAGCCGAGCCCCGCGTGCTCGTGTGGCCCGAGTCCACCGCACCGACTTCGCCCGAGTCCGCCGTCGCCGGAGATCCCCTTCAACGCTGTCACCGCATCAGTCCGTCCCCGACCCCACCGGTTGCCTCCACGAGTGCCCTGTGAGCCTAGCTACCTCCCTTCCCTTCCTCTCTCGCCCCCGAGCTGTGTAGCAACCGCACGAAGATCACCCGCATGCACCGCCGCGGAGCTCGTCGCCGACGTGCTCCCGGCCATCCTCCGTCCACCTCTCGGTGTCCATCGCACTGACCACGTCGCGTAGGGTCTAAGCATACACTCCTCGCACCTCACCGCACACCCTAGCCTCGAGTTTGCCTCCACCCGAACCCCGGCGGCCGCCTAGGTCGTCGCCGGCGCTGATTCCGGCCACCCCGACCCCAACTAACTCCACCAAGAGCTGCGGTTTGTCCCCAGCTCCACTTAGATGCCTTCCGCGACCCATTTGGTGGCCGGAACGGCCAAAATCACTTCCGCCGCCGCATCGGGCTCGCCGCGGCTAAACGCCGGTGCAGCCGACTTGACTTTAACCATGGGTGGGCCCTGGTTGACTCTGTTGAGTCAATGACAGGTGGGGCCCAGCCCTGTTAACTAATCCGG
Organism: Triticum aestivum; assembly: GCF_018294505.1. Lineage (NCBI taxonomy): Eukaryota > Viridiplantae > Streptophyta > Magnoliopsida > Poales > Poaceae > Triticum > Triticum aestivum. The sequence goes on along the minus strand of NC_057798.1, from coordinate 513,494,224 downwards.
TTTAGTTCTAATTAATTTTCTTTAACTAAATCTAATTATTATAATTATCTACTGACATGCGGGACCCACTGGTCAGTTTGACCTGGACCAGTCTGTTGACTTGCTGAGGTCAGCATGACATCATGCTGACGCAATTATCCTTTTCTGGAATTAAAATAAATCTAAAATGATTTATAAATTTCAAAAAATGTTCTAAACTTCAAAAATTCATAGAAAATCAAGCATAACTCCAAATAAAATAAATTATATGTGAAAAATGATCAGAAAAATCCAATCTATCTATTTGTACCATTTTCATGCATGTTAGAACAACTTATGACTACTTTTTAGGACAATTCAATTAAATGGCATGTAATAAATCACATATGGAGTTTGAATTTGAATCTTTGATTCAAACCAACTTCATTTAATCTGGTTTTAGTTGCATTAGCTCAATTCATAAGCATATTGCCATGTCATGAGCATGCATCATATTGTGCATTGCATTGATTGTGTTTCCTTCTGTGTTGCCGGTATTTGTCCCCTCTCGATAGACGTGGTTCCGACGATGAGTTCGATGACACCAATGAAGAACTATATTATCTTCAGAAGTGCCAGGCAAGCAAAACCCCCTTGTTCATTCCGATAAAAATCCCACTCTCTCGCTCCTGCTCTCTTTTACTGCATTAGGACAACAATGATACAACTGTTATTTGCTGCGGTAGTTGAACCCCTTTATCCTCTGCATGACCTATCATTGCCACAGTAAATAGATGAAACCCACTAGCATGAGTAGGAATTGTTTGAGCCCTGATGTGCCTACTCATTCATGCTTGTTTGTCATGCCTGCTACTGCTTAGTGTTGAGTCAGGTCTGATTCATCGGGGATGAATTGGAATGTGGTGAACATGTCCTACTGTTGAGAGCTAAGTGTGTGAACACGATTTGGTAAAGGTAGCGGTGAGAGGCCATGTAGGAGTACATGGTGGGTTGTCTCATTGCAGCCATCCTCAGGAACTGAGTTCTATGTTTGTGATCCATGAACAACTACTACCACACATTGGGATCCTTAATTGACTCTCTCGACTTATTAATCAACTCGATCTCTGTCCAGGAGTTGCAACTAGTTTCTGGTGTTTGTAGGTAGTGTTAGTAGTCTACCAAGTGGCACCCGGTACAGGTGGGCTTGGGACAGACTAGGCACAGTGGCACGGTGTACCAAGTGGCACCCGGATGGTGGGCTTGGGAACCCTGCTCACATCGTTAGGGGCCGTGAGCGACACCCCGGCCGGATCTCCTTGCGGATGGAACCCGAATAGGCGATAAACCTGGACGAGAGACTTGTGTGGTTAGTCAGGTCGTGGCCGACACCCTCGCTGGGCTTCCGCTTGAAGGTTGCCGAGTACATGTCGTGTAAACGGCGGTAAGTGGTGAGAGCGTGTGTGAAGAAGTACACCCCTGCAGGGTTAACATTATCTATTCGAATAGCCGTGTCCGCGTTAAAGGACTTCTGGGTTGCCTGTACAGTTCATAGACAAGTGAAAGCGGATACTCTAAAATGTGCAAGATAAGCGTGAGTGCTATGGATGGCGTTCTCGTAGGGAGACGGGAGCGGATCCATAGTGGTGTATTGATATGGTGAATATGTGGACTCGTGTGCGCCACCTCAACAGAGTTACTTGCAGTCGTAGTTCAGGTTAGCCACCGAGTCAAAGCTGGCTTGCTGCAGTTAAACTCCACCACCCCCTTTGTTGATAATGATGCATATGTAGTTAGTTCTGATGTAAGTCTTGCTGGGTACATTTGTACTCACGTTGCTTAATTTATGTTTTTGCAGAGAGACTTCAGTCTCGCTAGTAGTACCGCATGGACTTCGACGTTTAGCTTGTTACCTCAGCTACGATCTTGTGCCCTCGGTAGGATCTGGTAGATAGTCAGGCTTCTCAGCCTTTTTCATTTGTAGATGTCTGTACTCAGACATGTTAAGCTTCCGTTTGTGCTTGACTTGTGTGCTCTGAATGCTGGGTCATGAGACCCATGTTTGTAATATCTCGCTCCTCGGAGCCTATTGAATAAATACTTGAGTTGTAGAGTCATGTTGTGATGCCATGTTGTATTTGCACATATCGAGCATATTATGTGTATGTTATTGAAATGCTTGGTATGTGTGGGATCTGACTATCTAGTTGTTTATCCTTAGTAGCCTCTCTTACCGGGAAATGTCTCCTAGTGTTTCCACCGAGCCATGGTAGCTTGCTACTGCTTCGGAACACTTAGGCTGGCCGGCATGTGTCCTTCTTCGTTCCTGTGTCTGTCCCTTCGGGGAAATGTCACGCGATCAATACCGGAGTCCTGTTAGCCCGCTACAGCCCGGTTCACCGGAGTCCTGCTAGCCCAGTGCTATAGCCCGGATTCACTCGCTGATGACCGACACGTTCGATGTTGGGTCATGGATGCCTGTCCCTGTAAGTTTGTGCCACTTTGGGTTTACGACTAGCCATGTTAGCCCGAGCTCCTTATCATATGGATGCTAGCAACACTATCATATACGTGTGCCAAAAGATGCAAACGGTCCTGGGCAAAGGGTAAGGCGACACCCGTGGGGATACCGTCCGTGAGGCCGCAAAGTGATATGAGGTGTTACATGCTAGATCGATGTGGCATTGAGTCGGGGTCCTGACAGGGATCTCATCCGAGACTCTGAACAACTTTCGGGTTGCCACATACTAATATCTCCACAACCCTAGCGTCAACGAACCTTAAGTGTGTAGACCCTACGGGTTCGGGAATCATGCAGACATGACCGAGACAGCTCTCCGGCCAATAACCAACAGCGGGATCTAGATACCCATGTTGTCTCCCACATGTTCCACAACGATCTCATCGAATGAACCACGATGTCAAGGATTCAGGTAATCCCGTATACAATTCCCTTTGTCAATCGGTACGTTACTTGCCCGAGTTTCGATCGTCGGTATCCCAATACCTCGTTCAATTTCGTTACCGGCAAGTCACTTTACTCGTACCGTAATGCATGATCCCGTGACCAACCACTTGGTCACATTGAGCTCATTATGATGACACATTACCGAGTGGGCCCAGAGATACCTCTCCATCATATGGAGTGACAAATCCCAGTCTCGATCCGTGTCAACCCAACAGACACTTTTGGAGATACCTGTAGTATACCTTTATAGCCACCCAGTTACGTTGTGACGTTTGGTACACCCAAAGCACTCCTACGGTATCCGGGAGTTACACGATCTCATGGTCTAAGGAAATGATACTTGACATTGAAAAAGCTCTAGCAAACGAACTACACGATCTTGTGCTATGCTTTAGGATTGGGTCTTGTCCATCACATCATTCTCCTAATGATGTGATCCCATTATCAATGACATCCAATGTCCATAGTCAGGAAACCATGACTATCTATTGATCAATGAGCTAGTCAACTAGAGGCTTACTAGGGACATGTTGTGGTCTATGTATTCACACATGTATTACGATTTCCGGATAACACAATTATAGCATGAATAACAAACAATTATCATGAACAAGGAAATATAATAATAATCATTTTATTTTGCCTCTAGGGCATATTCCCAACAGTCTCCCACTTGCATTAGAGTCAATAATCTAGTTACATTGTGATGAATCGAACACCCATAGAGTTCTGGTCTTGATCATGTTTTGCTCACGGAAGAGGTTTAGTCAACGGATCTGCGACATTCAGATCCGTGTGCACTTTGCAAATATCCATGTCTCCATCTTGAACATTTTCACGAATGGAGTTGAAGTGACGCTTGATGTGCCTCGTCTTCTTGTCAAACTTGGGCTCCTTGGCAAGGGCAATAGCTCCAGTGTTGTCGCAGAAGAGGGTGATCGGCCCCGACGCATTGGGTATGACTCCTAGGTCGGTGATGAACTCCTTCATCCATATTGCTTCATGCGCTGCCTCCGAGGCTGCCATGTACTCCGCTTCACATGTAGATCCCGCCACGACGCTTTGCTTGCAACTGCACCAGCTTACTGCCCCACCATTCAAAATATACACGTATCCAGTTTGTGACTTAGATTCATCCAGATCTGTGTCGAAGCTAGCGTCGACATAACCCTTTAGGATGAGCTCTTCGTCACCTCCATAGATGAGACACATATCCTTAGTCCTTTTCAGTTACTTCAGGATATTCTTGACCGCTGTCCAGTGTTCCATGCCGGGATTACTTTGGTACCTTCCTACCAAACTTACGACAAGGTTTACATCAGGTCTGGTACATAGCATGGCATACATAATAGACCCTATAGCCGAGGTATAGGGGATCACGCTCATCTTTTCTCTATCTTCTGCCGTGGTCGGGCATTGAGCCGAGCTCAATTTCACACCTTGCAACACAAGCAAGAACCCCTTCTTGGACTGATCCATATTAAACTTCTTCAATATCTTATCAAGGTATGTGCTTTGTGAAAGACCTATGAGGCGTCTCGATCTATCCCTATAGATCTTGATGCCTAATATGTAAGCAGCTTCTCCAAGGTCCTTCATTGAAAAACACTTATTCAAGTAGGCCTTAATGCTGTCCAAAAGTTCTATATCATTTCCCATCAAAAGTATGTCATCTACATATAATATGAGAAATGCTACAGAGCTCCCACTCACTTTCTTGTAAATGCATGCTTCTCCATAAGTCTGCATAAACCCAAACGCTTTGATCATCTCATCAAAGCGAATGTTCCAACTCCGAGATGCTTGCACCAGCCCCTAAATGGATCGCTGGAGCTTGCATACCTTGTTAGCATTCTTAGGATCGACAAAACCTTCCGGCTGCATCATATACAGTTCTTCCTTAAGATAGCCATTAAGGAATGTCATTTTGACGTCCATTTGCCATATCTCATAATCATAGTATGCGGCAATTGCTAACATGATTCGAACGGACTTCAGCTTCGCTACGGGAGAGAAAGTCTCATCGTAGTCAACCCCTTGAACTTGCCGATAACCCTTAGCGACAAGTCGAGCTTTATAGATGGTAACATTGCCATCCGCGTCCGTCTTCTTCTTAAAGATCCATTTGTTTTCTATCGCTCGCCGATCATCAGGCAAGTCTGTCAAAGTCCATACTTTGTTTTCATACATGGATCCTATCTTGGATTGCATGGCTTCAAGCCATTTGTTGGAATCTGGGCCCGTTATTGCTTCTTCATAGTTTGAAGATTCACCGTTGTCTAACAACATGATTTCCAGGACAGGTTGCCATACCACTCTAGTGTGGAACGTGTCCTTGTGGACCTACGAAGCTCAGTAGTAACTTGATCCGAAGTACCTTGATCATCATCATTAACTTCCTCTGTAGTCGGTGCTGGCACCACAGGAACATCTTCCTGAGCTGCGCTAGTTACCAGTTCAAGAGGTAGTACTTCATCAAGTTCCACTTTCCTCCCACTTACTTCTTTCGAGAGAAACTCTTTCTCCAGAAAGGACCCGTTCTTAGCAACAAAGATCTTGCCTTCGGATCTAAGGTGGAAGGTATACCCAATGGTTTCCTTAGGGTATCCTATGAAGATGCATTTTTCTGACTTGGGTTCGAGCTTTTTAGGTTGAAGTTTCTTGACATAAGCATCACATCCCCAAACTTTTAGAAACAACAACTTAGGTTTCTTCCCAAACCATAATTCATACGGTGTCGTCTCAACGGATTTAGACGGTGCCCTATTTAAAGTGAATGTAGCTGTCTCTAAAGCGTATCCCCAAAAAGATAGCAATAAATCGGTAAGAGACATCATAGACCGCACCATATCCAATAAAGTGCGATTACGACGTTCGGACACACCGTTACGCTGAGGTGTTCCAGGTGGCGTGAGTTGCGAAACGATTCCACATTTCCTTAAGTGCGTACCAAATTCGTGACTTAAATATTCTCCTCCACGATCTGATCATAAGAACTTTATTTTTCGGTCACGTTGATTCTCTACCTCATTCTGAAATTCCTTAAACTTTTCAAAGGTCTCAGACTTGTGTTTCATCAAGTAGACATACCCATATCTACTTAAGTCATCAGTGAGAGTGAGAACATAACGATAGCCACTGCGAGCCTCAACGCTCATTGGACCGCACACATCAGTATGTATAATTTCCAATAAGTTGGTTGCTCGCTCCATTGTTCCGGAGAACGGAGTCTTGGTCATTTTACCCATGAGGCATGGTTCGCATGTGTCAAATGATTCGAAATCAAGAGACTCCAAAAGTCCATCTGTATGGAGCTTCTTCATGCGTTTGACACCAATGTGACCAAGGCGGCAGTGCCACAGATATGTGGGACTATCATTATCAATCTTATATCTTTTGGTATTCACACTATGAATATGTGTAACATCACGTTCGAGATTCATTAAGAATAAACCATTGACCAGCGGGGCATGACCATAAAACATATCTCTCATATAAATAGAACAACCATTATTCTCAGATTTAAATGAGTAGCCATCTCGTATTAAATGAGATCCAGATACAATGTTCATGCTCAAAGCTGGCACTAAATAACAATTATTGAGGTTTAAAACTAATCCCGTAGGTAAATGTAGAGGTAGCGTGCCGATGGTGATCACATCGACCTTGGAACCATTCCCTACGCGCATCGTCACCTTTCGCCAGTCTCCGCTTATTCCACAGCTCCTGCTTTGAGTTACAAATATGAGCAACCACACCAGTATCAAATACCCAGGAGCTACTACGAGTACTGGTAAGGTACACATCAATTACATGTACATCACATATACCTTTAGTGTTGGCGGCCTTCTTGTCCGCTAAGTATTTGGGGCAGTTCCGCTTCCAGTGACCCTTCCCTTTGCAATAAAAGCACTCAGTCTCAGGCTTGGGTCCATTCTTTGGCTTCTTCCTGGCAACTGGCTTACCGGACTCGGCAACTCCCTTGCCGTCCTTCTTGAAGTTCTTCTTACCCTTGCCTTTCTTGAAACTAGTGGTTTTATTGACCATCAACACTTGATGCTCCTTTTTGATTTCCACCTCCGCTAATTTCAGCATTGAAAATACTTCAGGAATAGTTTTCACCATCCCCTGCATATTGTAGTTCATCACAAAGCTCTTGTAGCTAGGTGGGAGCGACTGAAGGATTCTGTCAATGACCGCCTCGTCCGAGAGGTTAATGTCCAGCTGGGACAAGCGGTTGTGCAACCTAGACATTTTGAGTATGTGCTCACTGACAGAACTATTTCCCTCCATCTTACAACTATAGAAATTGTCGGAGACTTCATATCTCTTGACCCGGGCATGAGCTTGGAAAACCATTTTCAGCTCTTCGAACATCTCATATGCTCTGTGTTGCTCAAAACGCTTTTGGAGCCCCGGTTCTAAGCTGTAAAGCATGCCGCACTGAACAAGGGAGTAGTCATCAGCACGTGACTGCCAAGCGTTCATAACGTCTTGGTTCTCTGGGATGGGTGCTTCACCTGGCGGTGCTTCTAGGACATATGCTTTCTTGGCAGCTATGAGGATGATCCTCAGGTTCCGGACCCAGTCCGTATAGTTGCTGCCATCATCTTTCAGCTTGGTTTTCTCTAGGAACGCGTTGAAGTTGAGGTTGACATGAGCGTTGGCCATTTGATCTACAAGACATTTTGCAAAGGTTTTCAGACTAAGTTCATGATAATTAAGTTCATCTAATCAAATTATTTAATGAACTCCCACTCAGATTTGACATCCCTCTAGTCATCTAAGTGATACATGATCCGACTCAACTAGACCGTGTCTGATCATCACATGAGACGGACTAGTCATCATCGGTGAACATCTCCATGTTGATCGTATCTTCCATACGACTCATGTTCGACCTTTCGGTCTCTTGTGTTCCGACGCCATGTCTGTACATGCTAGGCTCGTCAAGTCAACCTAAGTGTTTATGCATGTGTAAATCTGTCTTACACCCGTTGTATGTGAACGTTAGAATCTATAACACCCGATCATCACGTGGTGCTTCGAAACAACGAACTTTCGCAACATCGCACAATTAGGGGGAACACTTTCTTAAAATTATTATGAGGGATCATCTTATTTACTACCGTCGTTCTAAGAAAATAAGATGCAAAAAAACATGATAAACATCACATGCAACTAAATAGTGACATGATATGGCCAATATCATATTGCTCCTTTGATCTCCATCTTCGGGGCGCCATGATCATCTTCGTCACCGGAATGACACCATGATCTCCATCATCATGATCTCCATCATTGTGTCTCCATGAAGTTGTTTGCCAACTATTACTTCTACTACTATGGCTAACGGTTTAGCAATAAAGTAAAGTAATTACACGGCGTTTATTCATTGACACACAGGTCATACAATAATTAAGACAACTCCTATGGCTCCTGCCGATTGTCATACTCATCGACATGCAAGTCGTGATTCCTATTACAAGAACATGATCTCATACATCACATATATATCATTCATCACAACCTTTTGGCCATATCACATCACAAGGCATATGCTGCAAAAACAAGTTAGACGTCTTCTTATTATTGTTGCATGTTTTTACGTGGCTGCAATAGGGTTCTAGCAAGAACGTTTCTTACCTACGTAAAAGCCACAACGTGATATGCCAATTTCTATTTACCCTTCGTAAGGACCCTTTTCATCGAATCCAATCCTACTAAAGTGGGAGAGACAGACACCCGCTAGCCACCTTATGCAACTAGTGCATGTCAGTCGGTGGAACCTGTCTCACGTAAGCATACGTGTAAGGTCGGTCCGGGACGCTTCATCCCATGATGCCACCGAAACAAGATAAGACTAGTAGTGGCAAGAAAATTGACAACATCTACGCTCACAACAAATTTGTGTTCTACTAGTGCAAAGAAACTACACATAGACCTAGCTCATGATGCCACTGTTGGAGAACGTTGCAGAAAATAAAAAATTTCTACACTGCACCAAGATCAATCTATGGAGTCATCTAGCAATGAGAGAGAGGAGTGCATCTACATACCCGTGTAGATCGCGAGCGGAAGCGTTCAAGAGAACGGGGTTGAGGGAGTCGTACTCGTCGTGATCCAAATCACCGAAGATCCTAGTGCTGAACGGACAACACCTCCGCGTTCAACATATGTATGGTTGGGGAAGACGTCTCCTCCTTCTTGATCCAGCAAGGGGGAAGGAGAGGTTGATGGAGATCCAGCAGCACGACGGCGTGGTGGTGGAAGCAGCGGTGATCTCAGCAGGGCTTCACCAAGCTCAGCGAGAGGGAGAGGTGGTACGGGGAAGAGGGAGGCGCTAGGGACTAGGGTGCGGCTGCCCTCCCTCCCCCCTCTTTATATAGGGGGCCTAGGGGGTGCGCCGTCCCCTAGAGATCCCATCTCCAAGGGGGGGCAGCGGCCTAGGGGGGGACTTGCCCCCAAGTCAAGTGGGGCGCCCCCACCCCTAGGGTTTCCAACCCTAGGCGCAGGGGAGGCCCAAGGGGGAGCGCACCAGCCCACCAGGGGCTGGTTACCTTCCCTATTCAGCCCACGTGGCCCTCCGGGATAGGTGGCCCCACCCGGTGGACCCCCGGGACCCTTCCGGTGGTGCCGGTACAATACCGGTGAACCCCGAAACTTTCCCGGTGGCCGAAACTGGACTTCCTATATACAATTCTTCACCTATGGACCATTCCGGAACTCCTCGTGACGTCCGGGATCTCATCCGGGACTCCGAACAACTTTCGGGTTACCGCATACTAATATCTCTACAACCCTAGCGTCACCGAACCTTAAGTGTGTAGACCCTACAGGTTCGGGAATCATGCAGACATGACCGAGACAGCTCTCCGGCCAATAACCAATAGCAGGATCTGGATACCCATGTTGGCTCCCACATGTTCCACGATGATCTCATTGAATGAACCATGATGTCGAGGATTCAGGTAATCCCGTATACAATTCCCTTTGTCAATCGGTACGTTACTTGCCCGAGATTCGATCGTCGGTATCCCAATACCTTGTTCAATCTTGTTACCGGCAAGTCACTTTAGTCGTACCGTAATGCATGATCCCGTGACCAACCACTTGGTCACATTGAGCTCATTATGATGATGCATTACCGAGTGGGACCAGAGATACCTCTCCGTCATACGGAGTGACAAATCCCAGTCTTGATCCGTGTCAACCCAACAGTCACTTTTGGAGATACCTGTAGTATACCTTTATAGCCACCCAGTTACGTTTTGATGTTTGGTAGACCCAAAGCACTCCTACAGTATCCGGGAGTTACACGATCTCATGGTCTAAGGAAATGATACTTGACATTGAAAAAGCTCTAGCAAACGAACTACACGATCTTGTGCTATGCTTTAGGATTGGGTCTTGTCCATCACATCATTCTCTTAATGATGTGATCCCATTATCAATGACATCCAATGTCCATAGTCAAGAAACCATGACTATCTGTTGATCAACGAGCTAGTCAACTAGAGGCTTACTAGGGACATGTTGTGGTCTATGTATTCACACATGTATTACGATTTCCGGATAACACAATTATAGCATGAATAACAAACAATTATCATGAACAAGGAAATATAATAATAATAATTTTATTATTGCGTCTAGGCATATTCCCAACAATGATTGCATGACGAAAGTAAGCATACAATTACATAAGTGGCTACACACATAACATTTCCACACACCAAAGTAAACAATTACATGCATACTAAACTAGAATAAACGAGCATCTAATCATCTACTTCTTGTTGTGACGACGATTGCCATTGCTCTGCTTCCGTCTGGATCCCTGGCCGTTTTGGGGAAGGAGGCACTTCCTCATGTTAACGATCCGCCTGTGAATGTCATAGCTTGTGTACGCCTCCTTTAGCCGCATACACGATGTGGCTTTGTCGGGTTTCTCCATCCAGGCTGAGTGCTAGGAACGCTTGTCCTTGTTGTAGGAATCCTTCATGTGTCTGTAGTAGGGGTCAATGATGGCCTCGACGAGGTGAACAAGTGAGTCCTTCTCATGCTTCTTGCTGCCCGAGATCTTGTATTGGACTTGGATGTCAACAAGATTCTGGCAGGCGATGTCCACCATAGCGAACATGTAGTGGGGGCTGTTGACAAACCTAGCAAAATGCTCGCAAGGCCTTGTGGCCAGGTAGTAGTGGTAGACAAGGACATGACTGCGCACGCACATGTGGGCGACAACGACCTTGGGACAAGACCTGGCACGAGCATGGGTGTACTCGAGGTCGAACCCGGCCACCTTGTACTTCTCCTCAGCAAGAAACAACTCCATGGTGTGGATGGAGTTCTCCACCCAGACCGGGTTGTTGGTGTACACCAATAAGAGCTCCGTGAACCTTTTGTGGGTGTCCACTACGACATGCATGGTGAACTGCTACTCGTCGTCGGCAGCCGCTCGAAGGCCATTGGAGCTGCGCAGGATACCCTCTAAGAATTTGTCATCGTGGGTGTGATTCTTGCAATACCGAGATGCGATCAAAAGGTTGAAGTGACACAAGGGCTAAATGGCCACTGTAATAAATGGGGGTCGACCGGCCTGTAATAGTCACGTCTTGTCACCGCGTTCATAGCGAAGGATTCCAGTGCATGCTTGAGCACCCCACACATGTCTCGCTTGACCATGCATGGGCTCGAAGAGGTGCCAAATGTATCATTGGTGAGCCTGTTCCCACATAGGTTACCGTGCGCAACCGCGCAAGCTTCCCGCCCAGCTAGTTAGGCCATGCATCGGCTAGACAAGGGGCAAATCGTGGGCGTTTCTTGGCAAAAATATTTGCCAAAACGAAGTGTGTGGAATGACTTCGGCCATAAGTTTACCCATGGGTGATGAGGTCAAAGTTACACAGAAGGGTAATGACAGACACTCGAGTGCGATAATTAATTATGCGCTCTACAGGGCACATAGTTGAAGGAACCAACTATGTGCAATAATGTTGAAGATCATAGTTGAGTAAGCTATACAGATCTGAAAGTGCAACTATCCCTGGGTGGTTTTGCTAATGATTAACAAGATATAGCTCATTGAACTAATGCTATTTCAAGATGAATATTTCAGGAAAGTTCAATGATTGGCATGGCATGGATTAGGAATGTGGACCCCTCAAAGGACAAAGGATTGGCTCAAGCTATAAAAGCTCAAGAATCTACATTTTACTTTTAGTGATCCAAGATCACATTGAGTCTATAGGAAAAGACAATACTATTAAAAGGAGATGAGGTGTTGCTTAATGGCTTGCTTGCTCAAAATGCTTAGTGATATGCTCCAAAAGCCCTCAACCACTTTCTCATATCTACATATGTCCCAAACCAAAAGTCAAACTCAGCCCCACCAATTTGATCCATCCGGCGCCACTGAGTTCATTTGACATAGCCACTCCAGAAACCCTAGTCAACTCGGTATCACCGATAGGGATCTCGGTCTCACCGAGATGGGATTGCAAACTCTCTGTTTCCCTTCGTAACGTTTCGGTCCCACCAAAATGAGTGAATCGGTCCCATGGAGTTTGCCTGACCAACTCTCTGGTTAGCTTATTACCAAAGTCGGTCCCACCGATTTTGTGTAATCGATCTCACCGAGATTACATTATGCCCTAACCCTAACAAAATTAGTTCTACCGAGTTGACATGTCGGTCCCACCGAAATGCCTAACGGTCACATTATGAGCCAAATTGGTCCGACCGAGTTTTATGATTAGGTCCGATCGAGTTTGGTAAATTGTGTGTAACGGTTAGATTTTGTGTGGAGGCTATATATACCCCTCCACCCTCTCCTCATTCGTGAGGGAAGCCATCAAAACATGCCTACACTTCCAGCATTCATTTTCTGAGAAAGAACCACATACTCATGTGTTGAGGCCAAGATATTCCAATCCAACCATATGAATCTTGATCTCTAGCCTTCCCCAAGTTGCTTTCCACTCAAATCATCTTTCCACCAAATCCAATCCTATGAGAGAGAGTTGAGTGTTGGGGAGACTATCACTTGAAGCACAAGAGCAAGGAGTTCATCAACAACACACCATCTATTACCTTTTGGAGAGTGGTGTCTCCTAGATTGGTTAGGTGTCAGTTGGGAGCCTCCATCAAGATTGTCGAGTTGAACCAAGGAGTTTGTACGAGCAAGGAGATCGCCTACTTCGTGAAGATCTACCCTAGTGAGCCAAGTCCTTCGTGGGCGATGGCCATGGTGGGATAGACAAGGTTGCTTATTCGTGGACCCTTCGTGGGTGGAGCCCTCCGTGGACTCGCGCAGCCGTTACCCTTCGTGGGTTGAAGTCTCCATCAACGTGGATGTACAATAGCACCACATATTGGAACCACGCCAAAAATCTCCGTGTCAACATTGTGTTTTCTCCCTCCAAACTCCCCCCTTTACCTTCATATGCAATGATTTACATTCCGCTGCTATACTCTTCAAATTGCATGTGTAAGTTGATTGCTTGACTTGTACTAAGTTGCTAAAATCTGCCAAGAACTAAAATTGGGAAAAGGCTAGATTTTTATTTGTCCAAGTAGTCTAATCACCCCCCTCTAGACATACTTTCGATCCTACAAGTGGTATCAAAGCTACGGTCTCCATTTGCCTTGATTTACATAGCTTTTGGTGATCATAGCCTTGGTTTCACAACCTAGGAGAGTATTGAGTCTAGCGAGCGAAATTACCATCGTAGAGGTCCTTACTTTGATGGTACTAATTTTGCTAGTTGGAAGCATAAGATGAAAATGCATATCCTTGGACATAACCCCGCTGTCGGTGTCAAAATCGGCGGATCTCGGGTAGGGGTCCCGAACTATGCGTCTAGGCGGATGGTAACAGGAGACAAGGGACACGATGTTTTTACCCAGGTTCGGGCCCTCTCGATGGAGGTAAAACCCTACTCCTGCTTGATTAATATTGATGATATGGGTAGTACAATAGTAGATCTACCACGAGATCGGAGTGGCTAAACCCTAGAAGCTAGCCTATGGTATGATTGTTGTTCGTCCTATGGACTAAAACTCTCCGGTTTATATAGACACCGGAGAGGGCTAGGGTTACACAGAGTTGGTTACAATGGGAGGAGATCTTCATATCATATCGCCAAGCTTGCCTTCCACGCCAAGGAAAGTCCCATCCGGACACGGGACAGAGTCTTCAATCTTGTATCTTCATAGTCCAGGAGTCCGGCCAAAGGTCTTAGTCCGGCCATCCGGACACCCCCTAATCCAGGACTCCCTCAGTAGCCCCCGAACCAGGCTTCAATGACGACGAGTCCGGTGCGCAAGTTGTCTTCGGCATTGCAAGGCGGGTTCTCCTTCAAATTCCCTGTATCCGTCGAATAGTGTTCGGCTTCTAGTACGTGCTGTCCTCCTCGACTTCTGTGCCCCATAATGACCATCTTCCACGCGCCAAACGAATGCGAAAAGCCAGGGGATTTTCTTTTTTACTTACCCCCTCGGTTGCGTTAATGAGCCACCCATAAAAGAGACGGGGATTTAGATCCAATTCACACCATCTTCCCTCCGCGAGTCTTCATCAGAGCGCCTCTGACAGAGATCCATTCCATCATGGCCAGTCGATGCCGCTCCTCCTCTCGCCCCTCCAGCCCTCGACCCGGATATTGGGGGCGGTGTTCCGTTCCGCATAGCGAGTTAGTAGTGCTTCAGTCCAAGGGGCTTCTCCTCCCAGCATATATGGTCCCAGTTCGAGCCTGGATTGCCGCCTATAGCGGCGGAGAGCAGGCGGAGGGCGTCCCCAATCCCTCTCAAGGGGAGCGGGTATGCTTAGTCCCTTATTTGATGAGAGGACTAGGATTTCCAATTCATCCGTTTCTCCGAGGGTTGCTGGAGTTCTACGGCCTCCAGCTACATAACCTCACGCCCGCCTCTATTTTGCACATCGCGGGCTTCGTGGCCCTCTGCGACCTGTTCTTGGGTGTTGAGGCCCATTTCACGTTGTGGAAGAGGTTGTTTTGCCTTGTGCCCCGTTCTCAGGAGGGGTCTATTTATCAGGTGGGCGGAGCCGAACTATGGGGCATCGCCGGGACCGGATATCTATCCGGTACCCCAAAGAGGGCGTCCGAAGACCGGCCCTCGGAGTGGTTTTATATAGATGACGTGCCCCTGCCGGACCCTGTACGGATTGGCCTCCCCGAGTTCAGTAATGCCCCATTGAAGAAGCGCCTGAGTTGGCGCCCGTGGAACCCTCATAGGGAAGCTGACAGGGACGTTCTGTACCTGATGGGCCGGATAAGGTTGTTGGCTCATTCCGGACTGACCATGATCAAGGTCATGGCCATATGCATTACGCGAGGGGTGCAGCCGCTTCAATACAGAGGCCACCCCATGTGGGATTTCAACGGGGAGGATGACGCTACCCGGTGCGGTCGCAAGGGGCCAGATTCGGCCGCCACTTTAACGAGAATCTTATCCGCTTTGTACAAGGGGGAAGAGGAAGAATTCGTCCGTGTCAACCCGGAAGGCGGATTCTCCATGTACAATCCACCTAGTTGGGTGAGCGGACACTTTCACTTGCCTGTCCGCTTTCGAAATTCCCGTAGTTGAGTACTTAGTCTAGTAATGTTTAAACGCAGGAGCTGCGCCAGGCTGTGAAGGAAATAAATAGCCTTGCTCCACAACCCGAGGACCCGGAACGGTCTCTCGATCCAGACTCCCAAGAAGATCCGGACTTATGCGTGGAGTTGATTGATGGAGTATTTCATCAACTGAGCAAGGACAACTCCTTAGTAGCCATCACGGCCGACTATCTCGGACTACTTCCAGCCTCAGAGGTAACTAAGACCGAAGTCCCAGTATTCTCATGCTTTATTTTGCATGCCGTAAACTAATAGCATTTTGTAGGGTAAATCCTTGAGGCGGAAGGCCGAGCCCACGATGGGCAGCCAACAAGGGCCGCTGAAGCCAGGCGGGCCAAAAAGAAGTGCGGACCAGATCGAGATTCCGGCACAACGGTACGGCATGCGAATTTAATGCCTAGGGTTTATGCCCTTGAGTCTTACTAATGCTCATGATTTTCTTAGAAAGAAGAGAGCCCGCCGGACTATGTCCGCTGGCCAAGGTTCGAGGCCGGGTCCGGAAGCGGAGGCGGACACGTGGCGCGCCTCGGGCGCTCCTCCGACAGAGGACACCGACGGGCTATCTGCCACCAATTTAGAGGTGGAGAGTGCCCTGAACCACAGGCGTCGCCGGACTGTTCTTCGTGACGCGTGTTTTTCCCCAGAGGCGTTGGACGCCTTTAATACAGGAGATGTATATCTTCATGCTGCTCAAAATGGTCTAGCCAGAGCCACGGAGCAGTATGTGAAAGACATACAGGTGAGTAGAATTGAAGGTTATATATGTCAGTAGCCCCCGAGACTTGAAACAGTGAAGATAACTGTTTGAAGGATCATGTGCTATGCAGTGTCTTACAAAGAAGAATACGCAATTGTCCCAGGAGCTCGAAGAGTGCAAGGCCCAGCTCAAGGCCGCATTGGCCACTTCAGAAAATGTCAAGGGGACGCCCGCAGGTAATATATACTTCAAAAGATAATTCCATTTTGAAATGCGGCAGGTGTGCAACCCTGACGATAATAATGCAGATGAGGCCGAAGTAAATCCGGACAAGCAACAACTCCTACACCAACTAAAGGCTGGCGAGAGCGTGCTGACGAGGGTGAGGCAAGAGAAGAATAAGCTTCAAGACGCCAATACCCAGCTGGGCGAGGAACTGAAAGATGTTCATATTCAGCTGTCTTCTGCCGTGAAGGAGAATCGACGACTTCGACGCGGCATTTTTAGTAAGTGCTTGAACGAATCTTCAAAAAAAGAATTCGGCAATGAAGTCGATTGACAGAGCTATGTGTGTAGGTCTGCTGACAGGTCGTCCTGCAGAGGAAATGCCCGGTTCAACGGGAGACCTTCTTCCCGAGCTGTTGCAACTACACGAACGGGTTCGGCAGGCAATGCAAAGCGTCATCCAGGCTATGTGGCCATCCCTCTCCGTGCCCGAAGGCCTTGAGGAGCTTACAAAGAAGTTGGAGGGAGTGCGGCAGCGCTTCCGGTTGTGGAAGATATCGGCTTGCCGTCAAGGTGCCCGGGAGGCCTGGGCCATGGTGAAGACTCGGTACACGAAGGCTGACCCAAACCACATGGCCGAGGTCGGCCCTATAGGTCCGGACGGAAAGGAGATCCCAGTCAGCTTAGCATATGGCCAGGTGGAGCTGGCTCCAAAGTATTCCCAACAGGACTGTAAATTAGACCGCCTGTTGGATGGTATTGAAGAAGAATATGCTGAGTCGGATTGACTCTATAATTTAAAATGACATAAAAAATTCCTTCTAGCCGGATTGTAGATCGTTTGTCATTGCGGACCTTTTCGCTTCGACCTCTGGACCTAATAGTCCGGAGTGTGTCCGAATACCCTCTCAATTATGTAAGAACCAGGGCATGCATGGAGACAAGGCGTAGGGGTCATAAGTGCTTTAGCAGACAAGTGCCCAACTAGTTATGTTATATTACATGGTTAGTAAGAAACATCTTCCAGGGAGAATAGTTCCGTTAGGGGTTCCTTTCCCTGGGAGGCATGCCCTAAAGTGCATGTCCGAACTGCTAGAAAGAGCAGAAAAGCATCTGGGGGCAAATGAATAAATATGAAAGATCATCTTTTAGTTCACCGACCGAATATTCCCTTAAGAACGCTAGCTTTCGGCTTCACCCAGTCTGAGGTACACATCCGGCTGACCCGGCAGTAACAATCGCAGAGGTGCTCCCTTTACCACCTAGCCAAACGAATGGGAACGTAGGGGTAAGCACAGGAGCCAGGCAACCCAGCTTGGCCAAAACTTAAGTCATATCGATGCATATAATGGTGTATAAAAGGTTCATGCGGAAGCATCACACATGTTTTGGGCATGAGGCCCATTTTATATAAACTTCTTGGTAAAGAAGCCCCTAGGTATTATGAGCGCGGGTAGCGCACCGGTTATGTGCGAACAATGCACAGGCAAGCCCCTAAGGGTTTGGGAGAAGAAAAAGGGGTAGGGAGAAGGAACAAAATCCCGGACTGCCAATAAAAAATAAAACAAAGGAATAGAGGAAGGAAACGAACACGGAGTCCGGCGCTAGGCGTAGAATCTTCGTAGGCGTGCTGTGTTCCATGGGTTCGGCTCGAGTCTGTTATCCGATGCGTTTCGCAGACGGTACGCTCCGCCGGTCAGTACTTGGTCGATTATGAAGGGGCCCTCCCATTTGGGCTTTAATTTATCCTTTTTCTTGTCCGGCAGTCGTAGAAGTAGTTCGCCAACGTTATAGGTTTTGGCCCGTACTTCTCTGCTTTGGTATCTTCGAGCCTGCTGTTGACAGAATGCGGAACGAGCTTTTGCCACGTTGCGCTCCTCTTCCAATGCGTCCAAGCTGTCCTGCCGATCGAGCTCGGCTTCTCTTTCTTCGTACATGCACACTCGAGGTGAGTCATGGATTATGTCGCATGGCAGTACTGCCTCTGCGCCGTATACCATAAAAAATGGTGTGAATCCGGTAGTGCGATTCGGCGTGGTCTGCAGCCCCCAGAGTACGGAGTCAAGCTCCTCTACCCAGTGCGTGTTAGATTCCTTGAGGGATCGCACTAGTCTGGGTTTGATGCCGCTCATAATGAGATCGTTGGCCCATTCGACTTGACCGTTAGTTTGAGGGTGATATACTGAAGCATAGTCGAGCTTGATGCCCATGTTTTTGCACCAAAGTTTGACTTCATCGACCGTGAAGTTTGTGCCGTTGTCGGTTATGATGCTGTGGGGGACGCCGTAACGGTGTACGACCCCGGATATGAAGTCTATCACTGGTCCGGATTCGGCTGTCTTTACAGGCTTGGCTTCTATCCATTCGGTGAATTTGTCCACCATGACCAGTAGATATTTTTGCTTGTAGGTTCCTCCTTTAAGGTGTCCGGCCATGTCAAGCCCCCAGACCGCGAAAGGCCAGGTAATGGGTATAGTTTGTAGGGCGGTAGGCGGCATGTGGCTTTGGTTGGCGAATAACTGGCAACCAACACATCGTTGCACTAAGTCCTGAGCGTTTGCCCAGGCCGTTGGCCAATAAAATCCGGTACGGAAGGCCTTGCTTACAAGGGCCCGGGCTGCGGCGTGGTGCCCGCCGAGTCCGGCATGAATTTCAGCCAAAAGGTCTCGCCCTTCCTCTTCGGAGATATACCTTTGAAGGACTCCGGTTGTGCTTTTCTTGTAAAGTTCTCCCTCGTGGACTTTGTAGGCTTTAGATCGCCGCACTATGCAGCAGGCCTCATTTTGGTCCTCGGGAAGTTCCTGCCTAGTTAGGTAGGCTAGGAATGGTTCTGTCCAAGGGGCAATGACTGCCATTATTGCGTGGGCTAACGGCGTTGTTTCGTTGGCGGAGCCCCCAACTGTGTCAGAATGTTCGGTGAGGGGCAGTGTAGTTGGGTCCGGGCTATTGTTTCCGGATTCTCCTTCCCATGATACGGATGGCTTGAACAGCCTTTCTAGGAAGATGTTGGGAGGGACGGCCTCGCGCTTGGCGCCAATGCGTGCCAACATGTCTGCTGCTTGGTTATTTTCCTGGGCTATGTGATGAAATTCAAGCCCCTCAAACCGAGCTGACATCCTTAAGATGGCGTTGCGGTAAGCTGCTATTTTCGGATCCTTGGTGTCCAAGTCTCCATTTATTTGGGATATTGCAAGGTTTGAATCCCCGCGGACCTCTAGGCGCTGAATGCCCATGGAGACTGCCATCCGGAGGCCATGTAAAAGGGCCTCGTATTCGGCTGCGTTGTTGGAATCAGTATGAAGTACGTATTGGACTATGTCCCGGTTGGGGACGTCAGAACGACGCCAGCCCCCAGGCCAGCCAACATTTTGGAGCCGTCGAAGTGCATGATCTAGTTGGAGTATGCGCCGTACTCTTTAGGGAGTTCGGCTTCAGTCCATTCGGTGATGAAGTCGGCCAAAACCTGCGACTTAATAGCTCGCCTTGGCTTGTAAGTTATGTCGAACGGGAGGAGCTCGATGGCCCATTTGGCAATCCGGCCCGTTGCGTCGCGGTTGTTTATAATATCATTAAGGGGTACTTCGGATGCCACTGTTATGGAGCACTTTTGAAAGTAGTGTCGTAGCTTTCGGGATGCCATGAACACCGCGTACGCTATCTTTTGATAATGCGGGTACCGTGACTTGCATGGAGTTAGTACAGTGGACACGTAGTACACTGGTTTTTGGAGGGGGAACTTGTGTCCGTTCGCTTCTTGTTCGACGACGAGCACCGCGCTTACAACTTGATGGGTTGCCGCGATGTATAATAGCATTGGTTCGCCCGTGTTGGGCGTGGCCAGGACCGGATTTTTTGCCAGTATGGCTTTTATTTCTTCGAGTCCGGCCGTGGCGGGATCCGTCCACTCGAAGTGGTCGGTGCGCCGCAGGAGGCGATAGAGGGGTAATGCCTTTTCTCCTAAGCGGGAGATAAAGCGGCTTAGAGCCGCCACGCATCCTGTTAATTTTTGTATTTGTTTGAGGTCCTTTGGGGTATCCAATTGTGACAGAGCTCGGATCTTGGCTGGGTTTGCTTCAATTCCTCTACCGGATACGATGAAGCCCAAGAGCTTTCCGGCTGGTACGCTGAAAACGCATTTTTCCGGGTTGAGCTTAATGTCATATGTTCGGAGATTGTCGAACGTGAGCCTCAAGTCGTCTACTAGAGTATCGACATGTTTTGTTTTGACGACCACACCATCTACGTATGCTTCAACTGTTTTGCTGATCTGGTTGGCCAGGCATGTCTGAATCATGCGCTAATATGTTGCGCCGGCGTTTTTGAGCCCGAAGGGCATCGTGTTGAAGCAGAATGGGCCGTATGGGGTGATGAATGCTGTTGCGGCTTGGTCTGACTCTGCCATCTTGATTTGGTGGTAGCCAGAGTATGCATCGAGGAAACACAATGAGTCGTGTCCTGCGGTGGCGTCGATGATTTGATCAATTCGGGGGAGTGGGAAAGGGTCCTTTGGGCAGACCTTGTTTAGGTCTTTGAAATCGACACATAGGCGCCAGGATTTGTCCTTCTTTGGTACCATCACCAGGTTTGCTAGCCAGTCCGGATGTTTCATGTCTCTGATGAATCCGGCTTCCAGCAGTTTTGCTAGCTCCTCTCCCATGGCTTGTCTCTTGGGTTCAGAAAAATGCCGTAGAGTCTGCTTGACGGGTTTAAACCCTTTTAGGATGTTCAGGCTGTGCTCAGCCAGCCTGCGTGGGATTCCTGGCATATCTGAGGGGTGCCAGGCGAAAATGTCCCAATTTTCTCGCAGGAAGTCTCTGAGTGCGGCGTCTACATTGGGTTTTAGTTGTGCCCCGATGGAGGCCGTTTTGTAGGGTCCGCTGGATGGACTTGGAATTTGACTATTTCGTCCACTGGTTTGAAAGAGGTGGACTTGGATCTCTTGTCTAGTATCACATCGTCCCTGTCCACCATAGAGCACAACGCAGTTAGTTCCTCAGCCGCTAGGGCCTCAGATAATGCCTCCAGGGCCAGTGCGGCTGTCTTGTTTTCAGCGCGGAGTGCTATGTCCGGATCACTTGCGAGAGTGATGATTCCGTTGGGTCCGGGCATTTTGAGCTTCATGTACCCGTAATGGGGTATGGCTTGGAAAATTGTAAATGCTTCTCGCCCTAGCAGAGCGTGGTATCCGCTGCTGAATGGGGCCACTTGAAACGTGACCTCCTCGGATTTGTAATTATCCG
Organism: Triticum aestivum; assembly: GCF_018294505.1. Taxonomy (NCBI): domain Eukaryota; kingdom Viridiplantae; phylum Streptophyta; class Magnoliopsida; order Poales; family Poaceae; genus Triticum; species Triticum aestivum. The sequence goes on along the minus strand of NC_057798.1, from coordinate 513,472,495 downwards.
CGTGCCGAACACCACATCCAGTGTGATTTTTCCTGAATAGCACGCTTCCTGGCTTGGAATTATTCCTCTGAAAGTTGTGTTGCTTCGCTCAATGCGGCTCCAGTCAATTTCCATTTTTCGCAGGGTTTCCTCGTAGATGAGGTTGAGTCCACTGCCACCGTCCATGAGTACCTTTGTAAGTCGGAAGCCGTCCACTATTGGACTGAGGACCAATGAGGCTGGTGCTCGGGCTGTCCGGAATTTAGGTTCGTCACTGGCATTAAAGGTGATAGCCGTGTCACTCCATGGGTTTATTGTTGCTACTTGGTAGACTTCGGCAAGGTTGTGGAGCGTTCGTTTCCTTGCATTGTTTGATGTGAAGGTCTCAAAGACTGTCGACACCGTACTAGGGAGGTATTCTTCGGGTGCTAGAGTTAAAAGCTCCTCGCCACTTCGGGCCACTTGCCGTAGAATCCAACATGCTCTAAGGCTGTGTGTTGGTGTGGCTTCCCCTGAATTATGAATTTTACAGGGTCCATTGAGCCATCCTTCCAGTACGGTCCCATACCCTGTAGAGGGTTTTTGTTTTTTGATGTTTGGCTCAGATGCCTGGCGATAATGCGCCCTTTTGTACCGGACTCGTGTTGTATTCGGGGCGGGTTTGTCCCAGAATTTATATTCGGTTTTCCGAACGCTTTCAGTCGCACAGTACTTTCGTACTATGGATGTCAAGTCGGCAAATCGTGTAATTTCGCGGCGACTTATGGCGTTGAGGATTCCGATGTCCGTGCAGTTGTTACAGAAGAGTGAAATTGCTTTTTTCTCGCGGCAGTCCTTTATCCTGTTCATAACCAGGAGGAATCTGGCCCAGTAGTGGTGTACTGTTTCTCCAGGCTCTTGCCGTATTAGGGATAAATCCCGCATAGTTGGGTGGGCGGGTGGAATTAAATCCGGAACCTTGCCCGATGTGAGATTCAGGGGCCAAGCGGTTTCCGCATTCGGAAGCTTGCTTTCTTGGACATTATTCAATGAATCAGGCCTGCTGCCTGACTTTAGGTTCAGGGTTTGGGCGACTTCCTCCCCTCCGCGGGTGCCCAACTTGGAGGGATCGGGAATCCAGACACATCTGGTCCTTAGGGCGGGCAAAGACTCGCCGCATTGTTCTTCCACCACTTCGACGTGATGGGTGACCTAGGGAGAGTCGATCTCTCTCTGATCGGGTTTAAGCCCAATCTGGCCGTAATCTGTAGCGACTCCCAAGGCCGCGATGCGATCCAAGAGCTCGTTCAGGGAGAGGAGCTCCATCGGATCTAACTGCTCGGCAAGCTCCGAGCTGATGTGAAGATTGCTTTCGATGGCCCGAGAGGTCATCGTCGGCGCGGCGGCCGGACAGGCGGTCATCAAAAACCTGCCTAGCCGGAGAGTTTGGCCGACAGCCAAAGCTCCTTTAGCAACGACACTGTCTTTAAAGACGGGATGCGGCATCCTTCCTGATGGTGACGACACAGCGGAACTCTCAATGAAAGCACCAATGTCGGTGTCAAAACCGGCGGATCTCGGGTAGGGGGTCCCGAACTGTGCGTCTAGGCGGATGGTAACAGGAGACAAGGGACACGATGTTTTTACCCAGGTTCGGGCCCTCTCGATGGAGGTAAAACCCTACTCCTGCTTGATTAATATTGATGATATGGGTAGTACAAGAGTAGATCTACCACGAGATCGGAGTGGCTAAACCCTAGAAGCTAGCCTATGGTATGATTGTTGTTCGTCCTATGGACTAAAACTCTCCGGTTTATATAGACATCGGAGAGGGCTAGGGTTACATAGAGTCGGTTACAATGGGAGGAGATCTTCATATCGTATCGCCAAGCTTGCCTTCCACGCCAAGGAAAGTCCCATCCGGACACGGTACGGAGTCTCCAATCTTGTATCTTCATAGTCCAGGAGTCCGGCCAAAGGTCTTAGTTTTGCCATCCGGACACCCCCTAATCCAGGACTCCCTCACCCGCCATTTGGGCTATTGTGTGTATTGGCTTGCAAGGTAAATTCTTCGATGGGAGAGAACCGAACCGTGAAGCTACCGCGGAAGAGTTGAAGATACTGCAATACAACGCTCAAACTTGTGATATTCTCTTCAACAGATTGTGCCCCGAAGAATTCAACAAAATCAGTCGCCTTGAGAATGCAAAGGAAATTTGGGATACTTTGATTGATATGCACGAAAGTACCGACTCCGTCAAGGAATCCAAATTGGATGTGCTTCAAAGTCAACTTCACAAGTTCAAAATGAAGGATGGTGAAGGTGTTGCTGAAATGTACTCTAGGCTTGCTCTCATCACAAATGAGATAGCCGGCTTAGGAAGTGAAGAGATGACTGATAGATTCATCATCAAGAGGATCCTAAGAGCCTTGGATGGAAAATATGATACCGTGTGCACATTGATCCAAATGATGTCCAATTACAAAGATCTCAAGCCAACAGAAGTCATTGGAAGAATTGTTGCTCATGAGATGTCACTCAAGGATAAGGAAGAGCTTCACAACAAGTCAAGTGGTGCTTACAAAGCCTCGTGTGATGCTCCTACATCGTCAAGTGAGAAACAAACCTTCAATGAAGAATTGAGCCTAATGGTGAAGAACTTCAACAAGTTCTACAAGAGTAGAAGAAATGAGAGAAGTTCCAAGTCAAGGTCCTACAATGACAAAAGATCTTCGAGTCGTGAACGTAATTGCTACAATTGTGGAAGACCCGGACACTACTCTAATGAGTGTACGACTCCCTACAAAAGGAGAGAAGATTCACCTAAAAGAAGAAGTAGAAGAGAAGAATCACCACCAAGAGAGAGAAGGAGTAGAGATGATCATTATGAACGAAGAACCTCCCGGAGAAGCAAGGATTCAGAAATGAAGGACAAATCATCAAAGAGCTACACAAAGCGAAGACATCAATCTCATGTTGGTTAATGGGTATCCGACTCTGACTCCGAACATCACTCCGAGAGAAGTTATCACTCCGACTCCGAATATACTCAAGATGAAGGTGTTGCCGGTCTAGTACTTGTGTCTGTCGGATATCGGGTTCCGGCAAAACCCCGTAAGGTTCGAACTCTGGGGTGCGCACGAAGATCTTCTCCCTACCGATCCACGCCCCAAAGCCTCGCCGTGAATCTAAGCTACACGATGAACAACACAAGGGATACAAGGTTTATACTAGTTCGGGCCACCGTTGTGGTGTAATACCCTACTGTAGTGTGTGTGGTGGATCGCCTCTGGGGCTGATGATGAACAATACAGAGGAAGAACAGACTCATGAGGGGTGTTCTTGCGGGGGTGTGCTTGGAGAGGAATGGCTCTGTCTCTGTTGGCTCTAGGAGAGATCTCTCTCTTCTACTGTGGTGGCTATCTCTACTTTTAGAGGCCCTGGTCCTCTTCCCAAATATTGAGCGGGAAGGGAGCCAACAACGGCTATTTTGAAGGGGGACAACTAGTACAAGTTATCTTGACTAAAGTTGGTCTGCGACTACCAAAGGCACTGACGATGACACCATCTTGGGCTCCACGGTGACCTCCATCCTGCCGCACTGCCGGTCTTGGTCTCGTTGCACCGATATGGTAACCTTTGCTTGATGCCTCGGTACTCCGCGCCTGCACTCGCCCCCTTTGCACCAAAGAGGAAACGAGGACACTGCACAGGCTGGCGCTCGCCTGGTCTCGATCGTCATGGCTTGCGTCACGAGCACCTCACGAGGTACTCCTTGCCTTGATCTCTCCGCCTCCTCACGAGCCTGCCTGGTGAGGCCGCCCCTGAGGAAGCCTTGCGTTGTCCGCCTTGCGAGGCCTGGCCCCTCGCAAGGTTCTTGAGCTTGGGTTGATGAAGACGGGCCGTGCTGGGCCACCCCTTGAGCCACGCCGCAGGCCGGAGGCAGGCAAGTCTGGGGACCCCCGTTCCCAGAACGCCAACAGTAGCCCCCGGGCCCAAGATGCGCTCGGACTTGGCTTAGCAGCGAAGCGAAAGGGCAAGTGCGGAGCGCCGCGGGCCCCAATAGCCTACGGCCTTGGTCGCCGCATGGCGGTTGATTGGACGTGGGCATCTCCGCTTCCCCATGCTGCCTTGGCAACTGCCCGATTTGACGAGTCCCTGCGCTGCGCATCTCCCTTCCCCATCTACATCTTCTTCCTCCTTGCTCCAGTTGCTTGCCGTGTTCCATGGCGCCGACAAAGAGGTTCTCGGCCGCGGAGAAGGGGAAAGCTCGCCAGGAAAGGCCTGGCACCCCTCCGCTCAAGCGTGGCCGAGGTCGTCCCCGCAAGCTCCCCGCGACTCCTGCAACGACTCCTCGTGGTCACGGCGGTGGTCCTTCACGCAGTGATGGCCGCCCGGTGGGCGGGGGAAGGCGCATCGTGGCTGCGTGGCCTCCCATGCCACACTTTCACTCGGCAGAGGTGCTGCCGGAGTTTGTCGTGTGGTCGGCAGATCCGGCCAGCAACTGGCTCCAGCTCCCCCGCTTCTTTGTCGGTGAACTGCCGGCAGATGGCCCTGGTGGGCTCTGGCTGCAGGCGGACAATTGCTGCAGCAGGGCTTCCTGGGTCATGGTGGAGATCTCCGTCACCGGGAACGTGGCCTCAGCCCGCGGCTGGCAGACGTTTGCCCGTGCGCGTGGCCTGGGCCGGCGGTGCACCCTGCACTTCAAGTTTGATAGCGACGCTACCCTCTACGTGAGGGTGTTCGGGGAAGACAGCCGCCGCGCTGGGTGCTGCCCTGAAGACGACGATGGTGACGAGGCGCTTGGCCTTGGCGACGGTTGTGACGAGGGCGAAGGCGAACCTGCTCCCGGCGGCGTCCGCAGCTCGCCGAGCTTCAGCGGCTCCTCCTCCGGTGACAGCTCCTCCAGTGGTGGCTGCGATCAACCACCACGTCTCCGCGCATGCTTTGAGGGTGGTAGCGGGTCGTCCCGCCGCCGAGCCCTGGTGAAGCGCGAGGCGGAGTCTGATTGAGCTCCGAAGGGCGGTGCGGATCCTTCCTCGCGAGCCGTTGTGAGGCGTGCACTGCTTCTATTTTGTTTTTCTCCTTTTCCTGCATTGAGAGAGAGAGAGAGGAGTATGGAGCCCCGTGAGGGCGTGCAAGAATATTACCCTTAATTATCATGCTATTTCTACCATTCCCGTGCTATGTTATGGTGTTGCAGCTATGTGCTTGCGCGTAGGAATAACTTAGCTCAGGAGGTTCGCTGCAGTTTCCGCCTCGCGAGGTACTCGCCCGAGGCCTCGTCGGGCGTCTTAAGGTTTGCAGAGATCAGTCGGGGGAATAGCTTTCAAACCTTTGTCGCGAGGTTGACCGGCTTAGGTCCGGTGTTTTGCGTCGCGATGCCCGTGGGGCATGGACCGGGAGGGGTGCTCTTGCTGTGAACTTGAGTGAAGGAGCCTCACAAAATCAGACGAGAAAGTGCTCACGAGGGCACCCGCGTAGCCCCCTCGTGAGGCTTGCGAAAGAGAGAATGAGCCGGGCGAAAACCAAAGACAGAGAATCAAGGGCAGGGGACGGCAAACAACACTAGAAGCAACTCCAATAAAGTTTCAAACGAGGGTGAACAAGCCAACTGCGGAAAGCAAATGAAAAGCCGCGTCCGGCACCTAGTCTAGTCTTCGACATCTTCTCACCAGCACGGAGCTAAGTGCTAGCACTGGGCATGGGCGAGAGCCCCCGAGGCCCAAGGGCGGCACTCCGGAGACTCCGGGGCGTGTACAGCCCCAACTCATTATTACGTGAGAGTGTTACGGGTGGCGAGCTTCACAGGCACTGGGCCTTCTTCACAGGCACCGGGCCTTTCTTGGGGCGGCGAGCTTCACATGCACCGGGCCTTCTTTATAGGCACTGGTCCCTTCTTCACGGGCACTGGGCCTTACTTCAAGGGTAGTACCTTCGGAGGTGCTGAATGTTCCACGTGTTCGGAATGGGCACCCCTTCCTGGGTCTCCAAGCGTGCGGCACCAGGTCTGGAAACATGAACAACCTTGAACGAGCCCTCCCACATGGGCGAGAGCTTGTGCAGCCCTTCCCTGGAGAGCACCCGCCTGAGCACGAGGTCACTTACCTCGAGAGTCCTGTGGCGGATGTGGCGGCAATGATACCGCCGGCAGCGCCTGCTGGTATCTTGCTGCTCGTAGCGCGGCCTCCCGATGGTGTTCCTCCCCCAGCATGAGGTCCATCCCCCGCATGGCGTCCTGCTGCGCTTCATCAAACGCTAGGACCCGCGCGGAGCGATGCCTGACCTAGTGAGGGAGGACTGCCTCTGCTCTGTAGATGAGGAAGAACGGGGTCTCGCCAGTCGACTTGGTGGCGGTAGTGCGGATGGACCACATCACGGACTGGAGCTTGTCATACCAGCCCCTGCCACAGGCCTCCAGCTTCTTCTCGAAGGTCCTAGTTTTGAGGCCCTTCAGGACCTCTGCGTTGGCGCGTTCAGCCTGGCCATTACTCCGGGGATGTGCCACGGAAGCGTAGCATATCTGCGTTCCAAGGTTAGCACAATATGTTTTGAAGATATTGCTGGTGAACTGGGAACCGTTGTCGGTGATGATGCGATTAGGGACCCCGAATCGGCTCACGAGGCCCTTGATGAACTTGACTGCAGAACCAGCTGGGATGGTGCGGATGGCTTCCACCTCCGCCCACTTTGTGAACTTGTCGATGGCGACGTAGAGGTAATGGTAGCCCCTAGGTGCTCGAGGAAACGGGCCTAGGATATCTAGCCCCCAAACCGCAAACGGCCATGAGAGTGGGATGGTCTGCAGGCCTTGAGCTGGCTGATGAATCTGCTTGGCGTGGAATTGGCAGGCTTCGCAAGCCTTCAGCAGTTCGATTGCGTCATTGAGTGATGTAGGCCAGTAAAACCCGCTGCGAAATGCCTTGCCGACGAGGGTTCGTGATGACGAGTGGTGCCCACAATATCCACCGTGAATGTCTGCCAGCAATTCCTTTCCCTGTTCCCTGGAGATGCAACGCTGGGAGACATCGTTTGGCCGCTTCTGGTAGATCTCTCCATCTTGGATGCAGTAGGCCGTGGCCTGCCGGGCCAAGCGTTCTGCGTCCTCTTCTTTCTCTGGTAAAGTCCCTTGCATCAGGTAATCCTTGAACTCCGCAGTCCAGCATCCCTCCTGAGGCTCCAGTGCCAGGAGCAAGCGTGCTCCCGAGGTCGGGCCATAGGCCGGGGCTACTGAGGCAGGTGGTTGAGGGAGCTCTTCCTGAGGTTGCACTGTGCTAGACAGCGTCGGTGCTGCCGAGGGCTTGAAGAGCCGTTCCTCGAAAACGCCAGGCTCCTGAGGCAGCCGCCTTGATGCCCTCCTGGTGATGTCGTCAACCTCTTAGTTGGTGCCGCGGGGCACATGCTGTAGCTCCAGCCCCCAAAATTGCTTGTCCATTCTGCGCACCTCCGCAAGATACGCTTCCATGTGCTCATCCTTTGGCTCGTACACTTTGTTGGAGAAGTTGACGAGGAGTTGTGAGTCTCCCTTGATGACGAGGCGCTTCACCCCCAGAGCTGCCACGACTTTTAAGCCTGCTATGAGGCCCTCGTATTCTGCTATGTTGTTGGAAACCTTCTCGCCCTGCTGGAAGTAGAGCTGCACGTCGTAATAGAGCTTGTCCTGAGTGGGGGATATAAGCACTGCGCCAGCCCCCACGCCATGTCGTGAGAATGCTCCATCGAAGTACATAACCCAGCTGTCTGGCACCTCGCTTCCTGGGGAAAGTGACCGATCTTCGTCTGCCTCGAGCCCTGGCGCCTCTGTCCATTCTGCCACAAAATCTGCAAGTGCGGCTCCTTTGACAAATTTGGTCGTGCTGAATTCCAACTGAAATGCTTGCAACTCGATGTTCCATTCAGCGACCCTTCCAGCGGAGTTGGGACTCCTGAGCACCCTCTCCAATGGGTAGGCTGAGATGACCTTGATGGGGTGACCTTGGAAGTAATGCCGCAACTTACGCGAGGCCACCAATAGTGTGAGCAAGAGCTTCTGAGGTATGGGGTATCGTGCCCTTGCGTCCCGCAACACAGTGCTGACAAAATACACGGGATGCTCGACGAGGGTGGGTGCGCTGAAGGAGCCCGTGCCCTCCGGAGAGTTGAGCGCCTCCCGAGACATCATAGCCCCCAGCTCCTGGCTGCTTGGTGAGGCCCCTTAAGCCCCGGGGGTGTCTTCCTACTGAGGCGGGTCCCCATCTGCCGAGTCCTTGGTCTTCGCGAGGCTTTCTCGGTCTGGTGCTGCCGCGGTTGGGGCCGCGGTCGGTCACGATGCGACCCTGGCTTGGCGCTCTTCCCGAACCACCACCAGAGCTGTGCTGGCGGAGTAGGGTGTGGCGGCAACGTAGAGCACCAGGGGCTCTTGAGGGTGTGGTGCCACCATCACCGAAGGGCTGGTCAGGTACTTCTTGAGATCCTGGAACGCTTCATCAGCCTCTTGTGTCCATTCGAACGGGCCCTTCTTCTTCATCAGCTTGAAGAAGGGCAGGGCACGTTCCCCCAGCTTGGAGATGAAGCGCCCTAACACAGTTACGCGTCTGGCGAGCTTCTGCATTTCCCTGAGGGTTTGTGGCGGACTCATGTCTTCGATTGCCTTGACCTTCTCTGGGTTGGCCTCGATCCCTCTATGGGACACGAGGAAGCCCAGAAGCTTGCCAGAGGGAACACAAAACACGCACTTCTCTGGGTTGAGCCGCAGGTCCACTTCACGAAGGCTCGCGAAGGTTTCTTCCAGGTTCTGTATTAGGGTCTTTGCCTCCCGAGACTTCACCACAATGTCGTCGACGTAGGCCTCGGTGTTTCTCCCGAGCTGCCGGCCCAAGGCGATATGCATCAGTCGCTGAAAGGTTGCGCCCGCGTTGCGCAACCCAAATGGCATGCAGGTGTAGCAGTACACCCCGCATGGGGTCAGGAAGGCCGTCTTCTCCACGTCTTCTATTGCCATCTTGATTTGGTGATAGCCCGAAAAGGCATCCAGGAAGCACAACAGATCGCACTCAGCGGTGGACTCGACGATTTGGTCGATGCGGGGGAGTAGGAATGGATCTTGAGGGCATGCTTTATTGAGGTTGGTGAAGTCGACGTACATGCGCTCCTTTCCTCCCTTCTTCGGCACAACAACAGGATTTGCCAGCCATTCGGGGTAGCGAACGTCGCGAATGACACCTGCAGCTTCCAGCTTGCGGGTTTCTTGGACGATGAAGGCCTTCTTCTCAGTGGACTGCCACCTTGCTTTCTGCTTCACGGGGCGCACATTGGGGCACACATTCAGGTGATGCTCGATCACCTGCCTTGGGACCCCCGCTAGCTGCTTTGGTTCCCACGCGAACACCCCCTTGTTCGCGCGCAGGAATTTCACCAGAGCCTCCTCCTGGTCGGGGTCGAGATTGGCGCCTATGGTGAAGGTGGCGCCGGAGGATCCATCCTCATCAACTGGTACCTGCTTGGTCTCCGCCTTGTCTTTGGTGAACAACTGCTTCTTCTTGGTTGGCGCAACCCCCTTGGCCTTGAGGGTGTCGGCGCTGGTGGGCTGCGCTGTTGCGGCTGTCTTGATAGCGAGCTTGAGCGCCTGCAGAGCATCTTTTGTATCTCCAGCTATGGTGAGGACGCCGCTGCTCCCAGGCATCTACATGAGGTTGTAGGCCGGGTGAGTCACTGCCATGAACTGGGCCAAGGCAGGGTAGCCGAGGATGGCGTTGTACGGGAGGCCGATGTGGGCGATGTCGAAGTTGACCAGCTCTATGCGGAAGTTGTCGTGGGTGCCAAAGGTCACCGAAAGGCGGATCTGCCCTAGGGAGCCAGAGGAACAACCTCCAACGCCCGAGAAGGGCTTCCTGGGTCGGAGTCGTTCCAGTGGCACATGGAGGAGGCTGAAGGCCTCCACCGAAAGCACGTTGAGGCCGGCACCACAGTCGATGAGGGTCATGGTGACGGCCACCTGGCAGATGGTGGGCGTGCAAAGCATCGGGAGCGCACCCAAGCAGCCGGTGTTGGCAGGGTGATCGTTCGAGTTGATGGTCAAGTCGGCCTTGGGTGCCGCCCAACCCGGAGGAGCTCCGTGCCACGTGAGGGCGACACCGATCTGGCGGACGAATGGCTTGACGTGGTGGCCCAAGGGTGGCGCCTGCGAGCCGCCCAGGAGAGCTGCGACGACTGGGGGCGACGGTGCAGCGTAATGGGCGAGGAAGAGGTCGCGCAGCTCCTCCCAGGAGCCACAGAAGCTGTTGGCAGGTGGAGCAGCTACATGCGCGGAACGCCGGTGAGGGCCATGGGAAACCAGTTAGCCACGACCCTGTCGTCTCCCCCAGCCTCTAGGACGGCCTCCTCGTATGCCAGCAGGAAAGCCAGCAGATCCGTCGTGCCGTTGTAGCGTAGCGGCATCTCTTGCTTGAACTTGTGCGGCCACTACACCTGTCGCAAGGCGGGGGCCAAGGCTCGGAGCCCCTGGCCCCAGTTGTCGGGTAGTAGGTGCGACATATGCCAACGGGTGGCTTATCATTGTGGGAGCCAGTAAGACATCGCCGGTGCCTGGAAACGGGATGAGGCGAAGACATGCACACCGGTGGATCTTACCCAGGTTTGGGGCTCTCCATGGAGATAACACCCCTACTCCTGCTTTGCGGGGTCTCCGCATGATCACTAGATCAACAAGTGGCTACAAGAGGCTCCTTGAGCTGTTCGGTGTTAGGAGGAAGAAGGGCAAGGCTAGCTCTCTTCTCTCCTTAGTGTAGTGTCTAAAACTATCTGAGATCAACCCTTTGCATGGGTGCCCTGGGGGTTTATATAGGCCTACCCCCCAGGGGTACAATGGTAATCCGGCTGGGCGTTGGCCCTAGCCGTCAGTGTCTACGGTCGCCGGTTTCTCCGCCGGCCGCTGGGGCCCGCCGACTGGTGGGTCCCGCCGGCTGCCGGCCTCTTGGCCGACAGGCAGGCCCCACCGCTTGGAGGTCTTGTCGGGGGCTGGTTACTGTTGCCTCGCCCTTGATGACAAGGGCTTCGTCGAGGTAAGCATGGCTACAGTGCCGCCGCCTAGCAGGCTCTCACTTTAGCCTTACCTCGTCTTGTCTCCTTAATGGCGCACGTGCTTCGAGGAGGGGAGCAAGCCGGCTACTGGAAGCCGGCCGCATCCCAGGCCGACTGGGGGAGGCCTATCCGCCTTCGGGCATCTCTCTGACCGAAGGGGCCCGCCGCCTGCGGGCCGTACTGTCGGCCCATCATGGAGGGTGTCATGGTCAGCATGGCAACAGTGCCACGCCGGACGGGTGATGGCTACCCCGTATGGCTTACTGTAGCCATGCGTGCTCCGGGGTTTGGGGTTGGCAGGCTCCACTGTTGCCATGCCCTGTCCCATCATCGTTATGGGGGTGCAGACTTTGAGGGCACGGTCCTGGCCGCCTGCCAGGGGCCGGCTTCTTGGAGTCGGTCTTTTCGTGGCCGGCTTCTTGGAGTCGGACCTATCGTGGCCTCCTCCATGAGAGTTTAGGGCGGGGCCGCCTTCCGGTAGTCGGCCTGTGAGGCAGCCGACCGGAGGAAGGCGACCCCACGTCTTGGGTGCTCGAAGGCTCGATCGGCCTGTTATTTTCGAAGGGCCAAAGGGAGCCGACTAGGCTACCCGTGGTCATTTACTCCGACAATAGTCCCCGAGGCTGGTTGGGCTTCGTGGCTAAGAGGGGAACGAGAAGCTCAATCAGCTTCCTATCCCGAAGAGCCGGCAGCTAGGAGCCGGCTTTGATCATTCATGCCATCTCGGCGGGGCTTTTTGAAGCCCGAAGGCGGGGACCAGCTGGCGCGCATGTCAGGCTGCGGGATGGCCGCTCACCGCCTGCGCGCCACCTGGCACCCTTCGGCTGGAGGGGCCTGCCAGCCCACGCGCGCGACGGGATGTCGCCGCAGGCTGGGGCCCGCCACCTCCACGCCTCGGCCCAAGTGTGGATCTTCTGCGGCCCGAACAGACCGCTTGCTTCCCAACGGTGGTTTCCGCACGTCGTTCAGGGCGTAATAATCGCGGGGCGTGGGGGAACGGGCGCAGTTAATCCCACGTCCTCCCACGCCTCGCCTCCTCGGCTTCGCCGCACGAGGCTATAAGTAGGGGCGGGAGGGGGAGCGGCAAACGCTCGCACGCTCGCCCTCGCTCCACCATTCTCTTCTTCTTCTTCCTCCTCTCCGTCGCCGCAGCTGCTCGCCACTGCGCCACCCCTTCACCAATCTTCTCGGCGCACCGTAGCTTAGCGGTAGCTGAATCGCGCGCCCTCCACCGCTGAGCTTTTCCCGTCGCCTCTTCGTCCTCATGGCGCAGTACAGCTCCTGGGACGGCTCCAATGTCCATGAGGACCACGTCGACTTCCTTCGCAAGACACGGCGGTTGCCGGGCAAAGACTATGTGCGGGTCCGTCTCGCTCCGGAGAGGGAGATCTCGCCGACACCGGAGGAGGACGAGCGGGTAATCTTCCGCTCGCACTGCCTACGCGGCATCAGCCTACCGGCGAGCGGTTTCTTCTGCTCCTTCCTCGAGTTCTATCATCTTTAGCCACACCACCTCACCCCAAATGCGGTGGTGCTGCTGTCGGCCTTCGTCACTCTGTGCGAAGGCTTCCTTGGCGTCCTCCCCACACTCGAGCTCTGGGGGGAGTTCTTCCAGTGCAAACTTGGCACCGTCGTCGCGGGCGTGCCCGCCTGCGGCGCCTTCATCGTTGTGCGGAGATCGACGGTCGACAATCCATTTCCGCCCATCACGTTGATCCAGTCGGTGAAGCTCTGGCAAAAGTCTTACTTCTACGTGAAGAACGTTGCTCCGCAGGGCAACTTCGTCAATCTGCCGGCTTACTCAGCCGGCCCGCCGGCTGGGAGGCCGGCTTCATGGTCCTTCCGAGCCAGGTCGCTGTCTCCGGCTGGTGCTGCCGCCATCACCCGGCTCCGGGTGATGGTCCAATCGGAGGGCCTGAACGGGCCTGATCTGGTAGCCGCCTTCGTGGAGTGCCGGGTGCTCCCACTCCAAGGCCGCCCTCACATGATTTTTCAGATGAGCGGCCGATTCGACCCGAGTCGGCTAAGCACCAAGGAGATGCCTCACACCGAGGTATCTTACATGGTGAATTATATCGCCAACTGCAAGCTCACCCAGGAGTGGCAGTTCGGCAAGGAGCCGTACTCTCGCGCCAATCCTCCACCTTCGGTAAGCTTCCCTTATTTTCTTCTTCTATTGCTGCCGAGTTCACATGGGACGACTCTTGACCAGTCGGCTTTTTTTAACAGAGCCCCCTTTTCAACAGGCCACCGGAGCCACGTGGGTGGAGCACCAGTTCGTCCCCGACCGAGCGACGGACGACCTCGATGATCCCGACTTGGAGGTGGCCGCCCTGGACGACAACGCCGTAGGCGGAGGCGGCGAGGCAGGTGGCTCCGGGTTCGGGGCCGGCTTCGAGGATTGGCCGGACGAAAACGAGGCCGACATTGTTCCGCGCCATCAGTCGGTGCCCGATCATCAAGGCGTGGGCTCGTCCACCGCGGCGGCGGTTCGTGGCGACGCGCCAAAACGCCGGGCCGTGCCGGCCCTCTTCGGCAGCCGGCCGAAGAAGCCCAGGGGTTCTGCAGCGGTGACCAAGCGGGACGAAGTGGCCACGAAGGCAGCCCGCTTTCGCAAGGTGGTGAAGCAGCCACAGGTGGTTTCGGCGTAAGTGTTAATTCTCTCACGCCTTTCTTTTCTTTTTCCGTTGTCATTCTTCTGAGCCATTTTCTTGACTTATCAAACAGGGATCCGCTCTCTCTCGAGCGGGCCACGGCCGCCTCCGTAGTTGGAGCGGGAGGAGGGTCCGCGAGCACCCATCGCGTGGACCCCCGTGCCGATCTTCAAGCGGCAACGGATCGGAACACGCGGGAGGCGCGGGAGGAGCGAGAGGTGGAGGAGCAGAGGGCGGCTGCCGCCAGGGCGGCCCAGGAGGCGACGGAGGAGTCGGCGGAGGCGCGAGCCGATGCGGCAGCCAAGGCTCAAGCGGAGGCCGCAGCCGCGGAGAGGGCGGCGGAAGCCCTGCGTAACCAGCCTCCGCAGCTCGTCGTCCCCCTTCGCATCGTGGCTCCTGATATCCCAGTTCCCCTCTAAAGGAAGCCGGCCGGGACCAGCTGGTGATGGAGAGGGAGGAGGGAGACGAGGTCGTCCTGGAGAGAGGGGCGGCACCGCCATTGCCGCCTGGGGCGGGCCAAGGCGGCCGGCCTGATGCGCCGCCTGAGCAGCCGGCTGCGGGCCAGCCGGCTGTGAGGGTGGATCTTGTGGTCCTGTCGCCGTCTCGTCGGCGCGCAGGGAAGGCGACTTCAGTGCCGGACCCGCAGAAGGCCGCAGGCTCCAACCCGTCGGCCCAGGATCTGGAGACGGCCAGCTCCAGCTCATCATGGTGGACGCCAGGCGGTGGCACGGCCGCGCTGAATGTGGCGGCGCAGGATGTCCGGGAACGGCTTCAGTCCTAGGCCACCGCGCTGCAGCACTATACCCAAGAGTTTCTCGCAACACGGTCGGCCATTCGGGTAAGTCTTCCCGCTTTCCATCGATTGCTCTTGATTTCTTCCGTGGGGGTGCGTCAGTGCACCCACTGGGTGTAGTCCCCGAGTTCCGAGTCGGCTGCTGAGCAGGCGGCTTGGAACTTCTTAGTAGACTTTGATTGATGTCTTGTTCTTATTCGTGCCTCCGTCCTGTTGGGAGGGCTATCACAACCTCCGTGTGGCTGCCTTCAACTCCCAGGCCCGGGAGGTGAGCCAGAAGACCGCCGATCTGACGGAGAGCCAGAGAAGTGCTTCATTTTTTATCTCATGTGGGGGCGCGTCAGCGCACCCACTGGGTGTAGTCCCTGAGATCCGGGCCGACTGCTGAGTAGTCGGGTCGGATCTTTCCTGCCGACTTCTTCCTTATTGCTTTTCTTCTTCTTCATATCTGCAGGAGCCAATGCCGACCTGAGAGAGCAGTTAGGTGGGGCCCAGACCGCCCTTCGCGCCAAGGAAGCCGAGTGGGATGCCTTGGCTCAGGAACGTGATCGCCTGGCCAAAAAGCTGGCCGACCAGGAGGAGAGCCATAAGGCGGCCCTGAAGGCGGTGCCGGACAGCGAGGCCGCCCTTCAAGCCGAATACGAGACCGAGGCGGCAAGCTGGACAGAGGCAAGGCAAGCGCTTAGCGAAGGCTACAGCTGGGTTGAATATCTGATTGACGGTAGGCCGCCTTCTTCTCTGTCCCTTTGCTCGCCACCCGCCATCTGATCTGTCTTCTGACTTCGTGCTGCCTTTTTCTTCTTTGTGCAGATTACTTCCCCGGTTACTCTATTGCCGCCAACCAAGCCATCGAGGCCCACCGCGAAGCACGACGGCAGGCTAGGGTTGAGATCGCACCGGACGCTGGCCGGTCGCATGAGGAGCAGCTTCTGGCGATTCAAAGCCGCCTCTAGCCGGCTTACCGCATGCTCCGCCGTCTTCAGCGTGCTGGGGCGCAGGTGCTGGCCGCTCTCTAGCCCGGCGAAGTGGTTCCCCGCACCCCCAGTCGGACTGCCGACTGGCTGGAGGTTGCAGTCGGCCGCTTCGAGGCCTGGAAGGCTTCTGCGGCTCGGTCCGGTGCCAGGCAGGCGCTGGAGTTCGTCCGAGCTTGGTATCCTGGGCTGGACTTGGCCCAGCTGGCCACCTGGCAGCAGCAGGCAGACGAGGAGCTGGAGGCGGTGCGGCCGGCTATCATCCAGCGCGCCTCGGTGATCACCGACTACACCGACACCAGCGTCTTTGCCCCTGAGGTAAATGATGACGGCGTCGCTCAGCCGGAGGAGTGGTTTGTGCTGAACCCGACAGAAGGTGAAGGCTTCGCGGAGGAGATCGGCTCCAGTGATGAAGGTGAAGAGGAGGAGGGGGATGATGGTGAAGACGCTGCGCTAGATGGCGGAGCGACCAGCCAGCCTCAGCCTGATCGCGCCTCTAGCAATGAGGCGCATGCAAGCACGCCACCTGCAACAGGTGATGATCATGTCGAGACTCGCCAGCCGGCCACTCCTCCAGCCAACACTGCCGTCTCCACCAACCTGCCCGGCTCGCCTGCTGCACCCTTGGCCTGATCCAACGTCTGTGCCTTCCTGCTCGTTACTCTTTGAACAACTTTTATTAAATTCGTGCAATTCCACCGACTGGGGGTGTATTCAAACTATGTTGAATGCTGGCCTTTCAAAGGTCTTTTGTGTAAATATAATCATGCATGTGCTTGGCTTCCATTCATATTTGCTTTTTATCCTTTTGGCTGTTTCCTTTGCCGCTGAAAGTGCTAGTATCGACTAGAGGGGGGGGGTGAATAGGAGATTTTTATGAAAGTCTTCAAAACGTAGAAGTTTCGAAGACAAATAATAGAAATGACCTAGTTGATATGCAGCAGAAGATAAACTACCATAAGCAAGCCATAGTCAAATATGCAATGATGTGAAAGTACAGGACTAATAGCAGCAAGTAGTAAGGATCATGATGGAAGATAGCGTGAAGCCAATCAACAGAAGTAGTCAAGCAATGAAGTCAAACAGATATACAGATAGGAAGTGACTTCACGAAGACAAACTTAAGTAAAGGATGGAAAGGGATAGAACCAGTCGCTTGTTGAAGACACATGATTTGTTGGACCAGTTCCAGTTGCTGTGACAACTTTACGTCTGGTTAGGGAGGCTGAGATTTAACTCAGAAGACCGTGTCTTCACCTTATTCCCCTTGAGCTAAGGACACCCAGTCCTCGCCCAATCACTCTCGTAAGTCTTCAAGGTAGACATCCAAACCTTCACAGACTTCGTTCACCCGACAATCCACAATGACTCTTGGATGCTCAGAACGCGACGCCTAACCGGCTGGAGGATACACAGTCCTCAAGTGTAATAAGTCTTCAGGTCACACAGACAGAAAGACTTCAGTGATGCCTAACACTCTTTGGCTCTGGGTGTTTGGGCTTTGTCCTCGCAAGAATTTCTCTCTCTCAAATGCTTCGAGGTGGGTTTCTCTCAAACGACAAAAGCCGTAAACTAACTCTGAGCAGCCACCAATTTATGGTGTAGGGGGTGGGCTATTTATAGCCACAAGGCAACCCGACCTGATTTGTCCGAAATGACCCTGGGTCACTAAGGAACTGACACGTGTTCCAATGGTCAGATTTCAAACACACGCGGCAACTTTACTTGGGCCACAAGCAAAGCTGACTCATCCAGCTCTGGATAAGATTTGCTCTCATTGTCTTCGCTCGAAGACATAGTGACGGTGTCCTGGACTAGGGGGTACTCACCACGTCGTCTCCCGATCAGTTGGATTGGGCCGAGGATCCCCATGGCCGTATACTCATGGGCCAGTCTGGACAGTTGCCGCATACAAGGAAGGTTCCACAAGACTTGGCGATCAAGACAAGGACTCCTCCCCCACCGGCGTATTCGGCTAGGACTCTTATTATCCTAGGCCTCTGGTGCATTATATAAACCGAGGCCAGGCTAGTCGATAGAGATACAACAACCATTACAATCATACCATAGGCTAGCTTCTAGGGTTTAGCCTCCTTGATCTCGTGGTAGATCCACTCTTGTAAACATCCACAATATCAATATCAATCAAGTAGGACGTAGGGTTTTACCTCCATCAAGAGGGCCCGAACCTGGGTAAAACATCGTGTCCCTTGTCTCCTGTTACCATCCGCCTAGACGCACAGTTCGGGACCCCCTACACGAGATCCGCCGGTTTTGACACCGACACATAGGATTTGAGTTGAGAATCAGTTCAGTCACTCTCACTTAGTTCACTTGGACCACACTTAACAGTACGGTGGTTCCTATGACTCAACAAAGAAGAAGAGGAAACAACGAAACCACACAGTCTTCGCGCTCCATAGTATTCACACAATGTCTTATGTCATAGTCTTCAATATGAATATCTTCTCATACCACCATTGTGTTCAATGTCTTCATACATTTTTAGGGGTCATCTCCGGTAGGTAAACCGAATCAATGAGGGACACTACCTGCGTTATCGTGCAATTCTCACAAACGCATTAGTCCCTCAACCAACTTTGTCGTCAATACTCCAAAACCAACTAGGGGTGGCACTAGATGCACTTACAATCTCCCCCTTTTTGGTGATTGATGACAAACTAGTTGAAGTTTTCAACAGGGATAAAGTATGTGAAATTGTAAAGGATAGGAAATTGTCTTCATAAGTAGCAAGGGCTCCCCCTGAAGATGTGCATATAAGTAATTTTGCTTTTGGAATGCAAATGCACATGGCAGGTTGTACTTGTGGAGATCCACTTCAACTTATGAAGATAATTCATCATGCATGAAACGATATAGCAAATAGGATGACATGCATAATGAAAAATGGACGTCTGCAGGATGATCTAAGTGCGGAAGTTATCATCGCACATGTGGAATTTATCATCGCATCCCAGTAAAGCAAATAAGTAGCAGACGACCATCAAGTTTAGGTGTTACAACTCAAAGAACCAAATGTTTAAAAAGCAAGAGTTGTAAGCACGAGGCAAAATATAATGCAACCGCCCATATGAACCCGCTTGAAGACTGTCAACTCATACGCTTCTCCCCCTTTTGTCAGTAAGGACCAAAAAGGTTTGAAGACATAGAGCATCTACTCGTCCTCATGAGTAGGTGAAGCAGCAGGGTTATCGTCGTTGGTTGGCAGTGCAGACAAACTTGGTGCAGTGTTGATGCGTGCAGTAGTTGGAGGTGGTGAAGTAGCATCATCTTCGTCATTGATCACTCTGGCATTGCCAGTTGCCGTGGAGGAAGAATATTCAGAGTCTTCAAGGGATGGAGTGCGATGTAAGAAAGCAGTCCATGGAGGAGTGGAGTCAAACTGGAATCTTTCATTGAAGCCATCGTCTTGAAGATCTGCTTCAGCACTAAGCAGGGTCAAGCTCTTCCATGACCGCCGGCAAGTTTCATGAGCAACAAAGGCATTCTTGGTGGCAAGGTTATGAATGCGATTGACATCCACCAAGAGGCTTTGCATCTGTCTTTTGAGCCAAAAGTGATGTTTATCCTATTTCTGATGAAGGGCCACAAGAAGTTCTCGGTCATTGAGAACGCGAGAACGCTTCCGAGGCCTTTGTGCAATGGTGCTTTCAGTGGCTTCAGTAGGTGCTCGATGAGGCAGACGAGTATTTCCAGCCAATGGATAGATTCATGTTGCTGCTTGAACACCTTCAATGGGTTGAGTGTAGCTTTGGTGCTCGGCATTCTGAAGACAAAGAGGCTTCTTGGCAGGGTCAGACTATAGGCTTCAACTGACATATCAACCTCTTGTAAGAAGATCAGATGATTGCGAGCAGATGGTTGATAGTTGATAGATGAGTGTCGCTTGATGAGGCGCATGACCCATGGAGCATAAAACTTCAGACCAAATAGATCAGATCCAGAAGCAGCAAGTTTCCTGATGAAGAAATCATGTGCATTGAAGCTGATGCCATGGAGGATGTAAAAGACCAATGTCTTCATGGCTCCTTCAAGTTTTGCAGCAGATGAATGTCCTTTGATCGGCCATAGAGTCCGCCTGATGATATGATATATTGTGCATGGCAGATACTCAAGGTCTTCAACAAAGAACTCCTTTGGATATTCAGCATCACGTGGAAAAGGCTTCATCATGCTCAACATCTGACTCATATTGGGTTCAGGGTTATGGAAGATGCTTTCCAGTGCATTGCGGTGTTTTTGACAACCAGGTTCATATAGATCTTCCGGAGTGGATAGGCCTGTAAGCTCAATGATGTCAAGAGCTTTGGCTTCATGATGAACGTCTCCGGTCATCCACTCGAGGACCCATGTCTTGATATCTCTGTTGTAACCGCGATTGTGTAGAGTAGCATAGAATTGAAGCAATAGCTCTTCATTCCAGTGTTCTTTGTCTGTGAAAAAGCTGAGCAGACCAGCATCATGAAAGCAATCAAGTGCTTCTTCTAAGCATGGTAGTCCAGCAATGGCTTCAGTGTCGAGGCGCATATGAGGGAAAATGCACCCTTGATCATATAGAACGCAGGAGTAATAGCTTCTCTGCTGATAGCTCTAGAACCGATCTGATGATATCCTTGGCTTTGAGTAAGGGTTCTTGGCGCTGTCAAAGAAGGTATTGTGGCTTTTGAAGCCATTAACATTGAAGGACCCTGGTGAGTTTGCAGTACCTGGAAACCTTGGCAGTCTTGGCTTGGGCTTCTGGACCTGAGGCCTATGCTCAACATGATAATCAAATTGAGGTCCAGAGGCAGTAGGTGGAGGTACCAGAATGGGCCATCGAACAGTGGTTAGCTGACCCTGGCTGTATGCTTGCTCAACTGTATGGGGCCTTGGTGGCGGAACTGGAGCAGGGGCAACAGCTGAGGCTTCAGGCTGCACAACAGGTGCTTCAGGAGCAGTTGCCTGATTAGCTTCAGGTGCAGTGGCCTCATTAGCTGCAGGCACACTGGTTGGTTCAAGCTCCACATTAGCGTCAGCCATGACAACGTCGTCGGCTTCATTGTTGTTGGTGGTGGCAGCTTCAACATTTTCAACCTCCTCTTGATGAACAGGAGGGTCGGGCACGGGCACGTTCATATCAGGAGCAGCTTCTTCAATAACTGGGGGAGTAGGGACACGTACGTCTTCTTGATTCTTTTTGGCTGATGCAGCCGGAATGTCTCTAGCAGCTTGGGCTTCAGACATGGAGACATTCACAGTTGGAGTGGGTTCAGAAAATACTTGACGTGCAACAGGTTGGCGTTGCACTTCTCCTTCTGGAATGCTCGACAGAGGGACTTGAGGCCTTTGTCCTTTGCGAAGCCTGTGAAGTGCTGGCAACGCCTTGGGAGATGGAGTTGGCCGGGCCTCAAAGTCTTCATCTTCCTCTTGCATGGGTGGTGTAGCTTGTTGTTGTTGTTGGGGAGTACTTGGGGATTCTTGTTCTTGCGGGCGATCAACCCATGAAGCATCCTGAGCAATTGGCGTCAGAGGACGACCAATGCTGATGATTTCGCTGTTCGTATGAACAGGCGATGATACCACGTTGTGTTCGATCTGAGGAAGAACTTCATCATCTTCAACATTGTCATCATGACCAATGTCTTCAGCAGCGGTGGTTTCAGCTGCTGGTATATCTTCAGCTTCATGAGCCTGTGTGGAAGCAGGCTCATGAACTATCATCCTTCTTTCTTGATGTTCTGACGTAGGGCGAACCACAGAAATGGGTTCAACAACTAATGGCTCTGTGGGAGCAGCCCTAGACTTCTTGGTCTTGCGCTTCTTCTTGGAGGGAGCGGCATCAGAGGCTTTAGTATTCTTCCTCTTTCTGGCTTCAGCCTCGGTAGCCCTCGTCTTCTTCTGTTCTGAAGCGGTTGTGGTGACCTTTGGCTTCGAGCCAGTCATGCTGCTTGGGAAGATAATGCGAGGGGCTTCTTGGCTTGAAGGTGCAGGCTGGTCAGTAGGAAGCTTCTTCTTTTTCTTTGCAGCCATCCTGTGGTCAATACCAGGACGACCAAGTAACTTGCGCTTCTCAGCCTCATTGTAGGCAAGCACACACTTATCAGCCAGACTCTTCATGCGCTCACGAGAGCCTTGAGCTTCTTGGCGCTTCTTCAGAAAAGCTTCTTTAAGCTCATGCAGCATGACCTTGAAGTTTCTGATGTCTTGAACACTGAGCTTCGCCACATGCTTCTTGAATTTAGCCTTCTCATAATCAATTTTGTTCTTCAGCTCAACGATGCGCTGAGCAAGAGCTAGCTCAGAAGCAATGGCGCCATTGAAAGAGACGCTAAGGCCAATGGGAAGCCGCAAATCTTCAAAGCTTAGATTGGGGGTGTCGAACCACTCATCAATGAAATTATGGATGATTGCCACATCAAAGAGAGGCAAGTTGTTGAAGATTTCTGCTTCTTCCTTGCTCTTTATCAGTTGCTCAAGGGAATCATCAGCAAGATCTTCATCACTTGACAGATCAATGGGTTCTCCACGCAGAATGGCGGCAGGAGTCAAGGCTTGATCAGTATGCCTGACAAGTTGCTTTTTCTTCTCCGTCTTCTTGGAGATGCGGGATTGATATTCAGACTGCACACTGGCTTCAGGAGGTGCAGTGGCTAGTGGCTTCACACGAGAAGCTTTTGGAGGTGCTGATTTAGAAGCCTTTAGCTTCTTTTGCTTCTGTGGCTTCGGAGGAGGAGCTGGGGCTTCATCAGAATCAGCCTCATTGTCAGAATGATCCACTTTGGCACCTTGTACCAAGATGTAGGAGATGAGGCCATCAAGGTTTGCAAAGGGGCCAATTCTGTTTTCTTCAGCTTCATGTGTGCCATCATCACGGGGAGCAGAGGGGCCAGGATTGAAGTCTAATCCCCATGACTTCTTGTTTTCCTTTGCTGAAGCCTTAGCATACTGAAAATTGCGCTTGAAGAGATTGTCGTCACGACACCAGAGTAATGATGTGGGATCGGCATTCTCAGGATGAGGTCCATGGACCATGCAAGGATAGAAATCTTGTGCAATAGCTTCAGCTCTGTTCTTGGGTTGAAGACCTCGATAGAGAATATCGCCCCAATTACTCTTGATTGCATTCTTCTCTGCATATTCCTTGGTTACGAACTTGTACTTGAACCACTCTTCAGCCCAATAGCGTCGAATCCATTGGTTTCGTGTCTTGCGCTGATGATATGTCTCTTCAGGATTTGTCTTGTAGAGCTCTGCTAGGTCATCAGGCAGATCTTTGGAAGTTCCTTCTCGGCGCTGTCTGCCACCCTTCCTTGCTGATTTTTCTGTAGCCATGAACTTCAAACTGAATGGCTTCAATATGTTCAAAGGCTTCAAAGCCTTTTGCTTGCTGGTCAAGTAGGAACTGGCTTCAGGAGAATTGATATGATGCTATAAGTATTCTGCAAACGAATGCAGAATATGAGAACCAAGGGATTCTCCCACGGACATGTACCTGTGACAGCATTAGAGGTGCGAGGGAAGGGGAAGAGGTCATATGCATTCTCAGAAGATTTTGAAGATAAATCATTTTGAAGACATTGACCTCATGTTGCGAAGACATTCACTTATATGTTGAGAGTCGGTTCCAGATTTGTACCAATCCGTGAATAAGTACAATTGAGGAATCAAACTAGATAGGAAATCTAAGTGAATATACTAGGCATTATGAGATGCAGACAGAATAGATCTAACATTGAGTTGGTAGAAACCACTTTCGGTAAATAGGATGAATCTATGAAGATCAAAAAGGTTGTAAAAATAGAGTTATAATTACCGCACAAAGAACTGCTAGATGGGATGAATAGGAGACCGAGCAGTTCAGTCCACCGTGCCCTAACTTGGAGACGGAGGACACCTAATGCGACGGCGGAGAGGATGATGTCTGCGGCCGACATGAGGACGGCGTCGGAGAAGTCGCGGCAGCTAAGCGCTTCGTCGTCGGCGTCGTCGAGAGCTAGCGGTGGCGCTAGGGTTTTGACGAGGTGGAGTGGTGGAAGAAGGATTTCTTTACAGCAGGGGACACATATTTATAAGTAGGTGTGCGGCACAGTGCAATTACGCAGGTGCCCCTATCTGTTCACATCCGTGGGACACGTGGCAAGCATGCAACATATTTAGAATTGTCCCATGTTCCCACGCCCGCCAAGTTTGTCGGATGGTTGTTCCGGCTTCTCCGGGTATCGACAATAAAGATGAATCATTTAAATAGGACTTGATGTTTGTCTCTGTGTCTTCTGCTGACAAGGATGCAGAGAGGACATTCGACAGTTTCAATAGAATGCATATGATTTGGACAAATAGAGTTTGAGATAGTAAGCATAGAGAGGTTAGGGTCCGATCACATTCACTTAGTTCAAAAGATTCAACTTGAAGACATAGCTATAAGTGAATGCTGTAGAGGACAGAACACTAGTATATATATGCAATCAAATCATCATAGCACAGGAAATCATGAAGATAAATTGAAACTGAAGACAAACCAAATGCGAAGTCTTTGCAAAAATAACGCCATGAGTGAAACACTTCAAACTGAGAAATTTGGTGGTGGCGTTACCCACCGTATAGGAAGTATTAGACCCAGACACGGTGCACAATTATCGTGGCGCTCCGAAGTCAAATTCCATGTTAATGTATTCACACTCAGAGTGTAAGTATTCATTGATTGACGATATACATTACTTTGTGTGTTGCACATCTAAGTCATCAACATGCATAAGTGTTAGGATGTGTGCCTGATCACAGGACATTAGAGGATTCCAAGATATTTAGCTCACACCGTAACTTGCAAAACCTTTTCTCATCCAAGGGCTTTGTGAAGATATCTGCAAGTTGCTCTTCAATGTTGACGTGAATGATATTGATATCTTTCTTCATGACATGATCTCTGAGAAAGTGATGACGAATTTCAATGTGCTTTGTCTTCGAGTGTTGGACTGGATTGTTGGCTATCTTGATGGCACTCTCATTGTCGCAGAAGAGAGGTACTTGTTTCAGGTTGATGCCATAATCCTTGAGAGTTTGCTTCATCCATAGAAGCTGAGCACAACAGGAACCAGCAACAATGTATTCAGATTCAGTAGTTGAGAGTGATACACAATTCTGCTTCTTTGAAGACCAACAGACAAGTGATCGACCAAGAAAATGACATGTGCCTGATGTAGACTTGCGATCCACCTTGTCACCAGCATAATCAGCATCCGAGAATCCAACCAAATCAAATTTTTAGCCCTTGGGATACCATAATCTGAGTGTTGGGGTGTAAGCCAAATATCGAAGAATTCGCTTCACAGCTAAGTGATGTGATTCCTTTGGTGCCGCTTGGAATCGAGCACACATGCAAACACTAAGCATAATATCTGGCCTATATGCACATAGATAAAGTAAAGAACCAATCATGGAGCAGTATACCTTTTGATCGAACTCTTTACCATTGTCGTCGGGACCAAGGTGGTGTTTGGCTGGCATTGGTGTCGTATAACCTTTGCAGTCTTCCATTCCAAACTTCTTCAGACAATCTTTGAGGTATTTTTCTTGAGATATGAAGATGCCATTGCTTTGCTGACGAAATTGAAGACCAAGGAAGAACTTCAGTTCTCCCATCATGGACATCTGATATTGCTCTTGCATCATGTATCCAAACTCATCACTATACTTCTGGTTGGTGCAGCCGAAGATAATGTCATCCACATATATTTGGCACACAAACAGTTCGCCATCATATGTCTTCGTGAAGAGTGTGGGATCGAGGGATCCTGGTTTGAAGCCTTTGCTCTTTAGGAAGTCTTTGATTGTATCATACCATGCGCGAGGAGCTTGTTTGAGGCCATACAGTGCTTTGTTTAGCTTGTACACCATATCAGGATGTTTTGGATCTTCAAAGCCAAGTGGTTGAGCGACATATACTTCTTCTTCAATCTTGCCATTGAGAAATGCACTCTTCGCATCCATTTGATATAGCAAGATGTTGTGATGATTAGCATAGGCTAGCAGTATGCGAATTGCTTCAAGCCTAGCAAGAGGAGAAAATGTTTCATCGAAGTCAATTCCTTCAACTTGAGTATATCCTTGAGCCACAAGACGTGCTTTGTTTCTGACGACTTGACCATGCTCATCTTGCTTGTTTCGATATATCCATTTTGTTCCAATAATGTTATGCTTGCGAGGGTCAGGTCGCTTGACAAGTTCCCAAACATTATTCAGCTTGAACTGTTGAAGTTCTTCTTGCATGGCTTGAATCCATTCAGGTTCCATAAAGGCTTTAGCAACTTTCTTGGGTTCAGATATTGATACAAATGAAAAATGCCCACATAAATTTGCTAACTGTGTTGCTCTTGATCGAGTAAGCGGACCAGGTGCGTTGATGCTATCAATTATCTTCTCAATTTGTACTCCATTTGCAACACGAGGGTGAACTAGACGAAGACCTTGCTCATGCTGATCATTGTCATCATTGGAATGATTGTCTTCGGTCTGAGCATTGTCTTCTGGTTGGTTTGGTGCAGAAATGATAAGTTCCTGTTCAGGCTGTGCTTCAGAGGGCATGATTTCACCAGTTCCCATCAGCTTGATAGATTCGCTTGGAGGAGCTTCATCTAGTGTGCTTGGCAGGAGCTCTCGTTGTGAACCATTGGTTTCATCAAATCGCACATCCACTGTTTCAACGATTTTGTAGTGGAAGAGGTTGAAGACTCTGTAGGAGTGCGAATCCTTTCCATAGCCAAGCATGAAGCCTTCGTGAGCTTTGGGTTCAAACTTTGACTTGTGATGGGGATCCTTGATCCAGCACCTAGCACCAAAGACTCTGAAGTAGCTGACATTTGGCTTCTTGCCAGTAAGGAGCTCATAGGATGTTTTGCCCAGAAGCTTATGGATGTAGACACGATTGATGATGTGATAAGCTGTATCAATAGCTTCAGGCCAGAACTTTCTTGGTGTCTTCTACTCGTCGAGCATTGTTCGAGCCATCTCAATGAGGGTTCTGTTCTTGCGCTCAACAATGCCATTTTGCTGAGGTGTGTACGGAGCAGAAAACTCATGAGTGATTCCCATTATATCCAGATAAAGATCAAGGCCGGTGTTCTTAAATTCAGTGCCGTTATCACTTCTGATATGCTTGATCTTGACGCCATAGTTGTTCATTGCTCGATTGGCGAATCGTCTGAAGACATCTTGTACTTCAGTCTTGTAGAGAATTATGTGCACCCATGTATATCTTGAGTAGTCATCAACAATGACGAAGCCATAGAGACACACCGTTGTTGTGAGGGTGGAGTAGTGAGTAGGGCCAAATAAGTCCATGTGCAACAGCTCGAAGGGTTGTGATGTTGTCATGATTGTCTTCGAGGGGTGCTTGGCCCTCGTCATCTTTCCAGCTTCGCAGGCACCACACAAATGATCTTTCTTGAACTTGACACCTTCGATGCCTATGACATGCTTCTTCTTGACGAGAGTGTGTAAGTTCCTCATGCCTGCATGCCCCAGCCTTCGATGCCAGAGCCAGCATTCGAAGCTTTTGCAAGAAGACATACGGCAAGCTGTGGACCTGCTGAGAAATCTACCATGTATAGATCACCTTTCCTATACCCTTCCAAGACTAGAGACTTGTCAGATTCCATTAGTACAAGGCAATGATACTTTCCAAATATCACAATCATGTTTAAGTCAGAAAGCATTGAGACAGACATTAAGTTGAATCCAAGGGATTCAACAAGCATCACTTTATCCATGTGTTGATCCTTTGAGATTGAACTCTACCTAGACCCAATACCTTGCCTTTACCAGTGTCAGCAAATGTGATTTGACTCTTGTCGGATGGACGTAAGGTTGAGTCCATGAGAAGACTTCGATCACCAGTCATATGATTAGTGCATCCGCTGTCAATAATCCATTCTGAAGCTTTTGGTGACATGCCCTACAGTGCAGTTAGGAGGATAGGCTTCACAAGGTATGTTGTGAAGCATAAGCATTTGACGCACACTAGGATTATCACAGCTTAGATCAAGATTAGAACACACAGTATGACAGATAAGAGATTCATATGTGGAATACATAGTAAGTCATTTTATCATGCGTCCATTTATGTTTTAGGTCCCCAGCAATAATATCGGACGCCTTTGATTGCTGGCTGGAGACCATGTTCTGCAAAAGAGAGTTAGTTCTTCTTCACCACCCACATTTTCAGGGGTGGCTTAGAAGCAATGAGTCTAAGTGCAGCATCTGAGAATTTTGGCTTTGAAGCCCTAGCAAATAGCCTTGCAGGAGATGAATGATACTCATGTGAATAAGCAAAAAAGTTCTTAGTTCTATGAACATAGCGGTTTGAAGACACATGGTCATATTCATGAGTCTGAGTATGATTTCCCTGCAAAACATTGGCGTTAGGGTGACTCAAGTGAGTCCTGTTTCTGTATGAAGCCATTGGACCATGTGACGCCTTTGGTATGGGGTTTGTCTTCTTCCCTGGTGGTCTCATGACCACATTCACAGGAAGATTCTCAAGACAACTTTTAGGAACCCAGATCTTCTTCATTGGAGGTCCATTCCTGCTGTTAGTACCAATATACCTGGCAAACACTTCACCATTCTGATTTTTGAACAGTTTATAGTTTGCATCAAAGGATTCATCAATGATAACAGGATTAGCACAGGTAAATCCAGATAGAGTGGATGGATCCACTGAAGGTTCCTTTGCAGCAACCCATGTGGTTTTGGGATACTACTCAGGCTTCCAGTAGGAACCATTAGCATTCATTTTCCTCTCGAACCCAACACCCTCTTTCCTAGGGTTTCGGTTCAGAATCTGCTTTTTGAGGACATCGCAGAGTGTCTGATGCCCTTTCAGACTTTTGTACATCCCTGTTTCAAGCAATGTCTTCATCCTAGCATTTTCATCAGCAATAGTAGTGGTATCCTCAGAAGAGGGGTTAGTTACCACATCAGTAGTTGAAGACAGAGCAACAGTAGCAGCAGTGGAACATTCAGCAACATAGGCAGCATTATCATGCTCAATGCATTTTAAGCATGGTGGTTCAAATTCATCCTGAGCAACGCTGATTTGTTGAGTAAGAAATGAATCATGCTTCCTCAGAAGATCTTCATAATCCACCCTTATCTTTTCAAGATCATGCTCTCTTTGAAGACATTCAGAAGAAAGTTTCTCATGATCAGACAAGAGAGCATTATGTTGATCTTGAAGGGCGTCAAACTTAGAATGAAGTCTCTGAAGACTCTCAGCCAAAGCTTTTGACTAATCCATTTCTTCGCCCAACATATCATCGCTCTTACTAAGCATGTTTTGAATCCTTTTCCAAAGCTCTTTGTTGTTTAGTGGCAAGGGAAGCAAGTTTGACATAGCTGGGGCCAAATTCATCACCTGATTCATCATCACTAGTTTCAGAAGGATAGCATTCAGTTACCTTAGCACCCCCTACCATGAGGCATGGTGAAGATGAAGACGATTCAGGTGGAAATGTCATCTCTTTAAGAGACTCCTTGTAGTCAACAAGCCAAGGATCATGACGATTAAGATGACTTTCATAGACCTCAGAAAGCCGGTCCCAGATTAGCTTCGCGTGATTGAGGTGCATGACGTTCCTGAACTGATTTCGGGACAGGCAGGAGCAGATGACATCCTTCGCTGTGAGGTTCAGTAGAGTGTACTTGCGAATGTCATCAGCCTCCGCCATCTTGCATAGATCGGTAAGACCAATCTCGGTGACAGTCCACAGTTCGCTGTTCATAGCCATGAGTCGCTTCTTCATCATGGTTTTCCACCGAGGATACTCATGACCGTCAAAGGTGGGGCAAGATACATTCCTCAATCCTGCAGTTGACATAGCTGAAACACCAGGTGGTTAAACCGAATCACACAGAACAAGGGAGTACCTTGCTCTGATACCAATTGAAAGTGCTAGTATCGACTAGAGGGGGGGGTGAATAGGCGATTTTTATGAAAGTCTTCAAAACTTAGAAGTTTCGAAGACAAACAACAGAAATGACCTAGTTGATATGCAGCGGAAGATAAACTACCATAAGCAAGCCATAGTCAAATATGCAATGATGTGAAAGTACATGACTAATAGCAGCAAGTAGTAAGGATCAGGATGGAAGATAGTGTGAAGCCAATCAACAGAAGTAGTCAAGCAATGAAGTCAAACATATATACAGATAGGAAGTGACTTCACGAAGACAAACTTAAGTAAAGGATGGAAAGGGATAGAGCCAATCGCTTGTTGAAGACATAGGATTTGTTGGACCACTTCCAGTTGCTGTGCCAACTGTACGTCTGGTTAGGGAGGCTGAGATTTAACTCAAAAGACCATGTCTTCACCTTATTCCCCTTGAGCTAAGGACACCCAGTCCTCGCCCAATCACTCTAGTAAGTCTTCAAGGTAGACTTCCAAACCTTCACAGACTTCGTTCACCCGGCAATCCACAATGACTCTTGGATGCTCAAAACGCGATGCCTAACCGGCTGGAGGATACACAGTTCTCAAGTGTAATAAGTCTTCAGGTCACACAGACAGAAAGACTTCAGTGATGCCTAACAATCTTTGGCTCTGGGTGTTTGGGCTTTGTCCTCGCAAGGATTTCTCTCTCTCAAATGCTTCGAGGTGGGTTGCTCTCAAACGACAAAAGCCGTAAACTAACTCTGAGCAGCCACCAATTTATGGTGTAGGGGGTGGGCTATTTATAGCCACAAGGCAACCTGACCTGATTTGTCCGAAATGACCCTGGGTCACTAAGGAACTGACACGTGTTCCAACGGTCAGATTTCAAACACACGCGGCAACTTTACTTGGGATACAAGCAAAGCTGACTCATCCAGCTCTGGATAAGATTTGCTCTCATTGTCTTTGCTCGAAGACATAGGATTTGAGTTGAGCATCACTTCAGTCACTCTGACTTAGTTCACTTGGACCCCATTTAACAGTACGGTGGTTCCTATGACTCAACAAAGAACAAGAGGAAACAACGAAACCACACAGTCTTCGCGCTCCATAGTCTTCACGCAATGTCTTCTCATGTCATAGTCTTCAATATGAATATCTTCTCATACCACCATTGTCTTCAATGTCTTCATACATTTTTAGGGGTCATCTCCGGTAGGTAAACCGAATCAATGAGGGACACTACCTGCGTTATCCTGCAATTCTCACAAACGCATTAGTCCCTCAACCAACTTTGTCGTCAATACTCCAAAACCAACTAGGGGTGGCACTAGATGCACTTACAGCCGCCCTTCCTTGGTCGCCGCCTTCCTAGCCGGACGGCTGCTCTGCAGTCTTTGGCTGGGGAAGGGCTTGGCCGTTTGGGAGGACAAGTACTCGAGCTTTCTTAGATTGTATCAAGGTGAACGGGAAGCCATCCAGCAACGGCTCCTCTGACAGCCGGTTGGTGGGGTGGGAAGCCGGCTTGTGTTATATAAGTTCATTAGTCCTTAGCCGTTTTTCATGTGGGCATCCTTTCCCGCCTTTGGCTCTTGCCAGTCGGACAGCCGATTCTTCGAGCTGCGACTTTCAACAAGAGAGGGCTTGGGTGCTGACACATTACTTGTCTGACTGTAGGTAGAACTTGGACATAACTCAAGGCGGCAAGTCCCCGGGCCGACTGACTGAACCCGGTGCCGGACAAGAAAACGAATGTAGTAACATAATCATAGGCATGATACTCATCATACATAGAAAAAAGGGGGGAGTCCCCGAGTGCTCCTCTGGGGACCCGTTGTCTTGTACTTAATACAAAAGGTAGCATGGTACAAACTGCATTTTAACTGTAAAATCTTCGAAGGAGATCGGCGTTCCATGGTCGTTCCGACTCCTTGCCGGAATCGTCCCTCTTGCGTGCCTTCGGCTTCTGCGCATCGATCAGGTAGTAGGAGTCGTTGCCTAGAGCACTACTGATGATGAAGGGGCCCTCCCAAGGGGCTGAGAGCTTGTGCTAGCCGGCCATTCGCTGGATCAGCCGGAGCACAAGATCACCCTCTTGGAAGGATCTTGGCTTGACCTTTCGGCTGTGGTAACGACATAAACCCTGCTGGTAGATGGCGGACCAGCTGAGGGCTAACAGCCGACCTTCTTCCAGCAGGTCGACACCGTCTTCTCGTGCTTCCTTGGCCTCCGCCTCCGTGTACATGGTAACCCAAGGTGAGTCAAGCTCAATGTCAGTTGAGATGACAACCTCGGCACCATATACAAGGAAGAAAGGGGTAAAGCCGGTTGACTTGTTCGGGGTAGTGCGCAGACTCCAGAGGACGGCCGACAGCTCATTGAGCCAACAGCCGGCCGAACGCTCCAGTGGCACGACCAATCGGGGCTTGATGCCGGAGAGGATGAGGCCGTTTGCTCGCTCGACTTGGCCGTTTGACTGCGGGTGGGCAACGGACGCTAAGTCCAGTCGGATGCCCTGTGTCGTGCAGAAACGTGCCAGTGCTCCCTTGGCAAAATTCATGCCGTTGTCGGTGATGATGTTGTGTGGTACTCCATACCGGGTTGTAATATCTGCGATGAATGTCACGGCAGTCGGCCCATTCAATTTCTTGATCAGCTTCGCTTCAATCCACTTGGTAAATTTGTCCACGGCGACGAGCAGATGTGTCATGCTGCCGCACGCCGTCTTGAATGGGCCGACCATGTCCATTCCCTAGACGTCAAATGGCCAGGTGAGGGGGATGGTCTTGAGTGCAGAAGCCGGCAGGTGCTGCTTGGAGCCAAAGACTTGGCACCCTTTGCAGTGTTTGACTAACTCCTTGGCATCTTCCAAAGCAGTCGGCCAGAAGAATCCATGGCGAAAAGCTTTGGCGACGAGTGATCTTGAGGCCGCATGATGGCCACATTCGCCCTGGTGGATGTCTTTGAGGATTGCTATGCCCTTCTCTGGCTCAACGCAGCGCTGGAAGACTCCAGTGACACTGCGCCTAACGAGCTCTCGGTTCATTATTGTGTATGCTCCGGCTCAGCGTTGTACTTGTCTTGCCGAGATCTCGTCAGTCGGCAGTTCTCTATTTACCAGGAAGTTGAGTATGGGCTGGGCCCATGATGGAGCTATGACTTCTTCTATTGCTAAAATGGCTACTGCAACCAGGGCGGGTGGGCTGGGTGGTGAAGAGTTGGAGTCGACCACCGCCGGTTGTATCGATGCAGTCCCCGGGCTGGCTGCCGTAGTCCCCGGGCCGGGCTCTGAAGTCCCCGGGCCGGGTGCGACTATGGTAGTCCCCGATCCGCCTGCCGAAGTCCCTGAGCCACCTGCTTGGTTCCCCAAGTCGGATCCGACTGCGTCGGGGTTAGGCGGCACGAAGATGGGACTAGATTCTGGAGCAGGCTTGACAGACGGCTCGAGGATGCGTTGGAGAGAGACGCCGGTTGGTATAGCTTGTCGG
The DNA here is from genome assembly GCF_018294505.1 of Triticum aestivum. Lineage (NCBI taxonomy): Eukaryota > Viridiplantae > Streptophyta > Magnoliopsida > Poales > Poaceae > Triticum > Triticum aestivum. The sequence goes on along the minus strand of NC_057798.1, from coordinate 513,439,644 downwards.
GTGGAGCCTATTCGTGCCAGGGCATCTGCTTGCTCGTTGTCGGCCCGTGGCACGTGGAGGAACTCGCACCCTTCAAAATATCCGATGATTTGCTGAACGAGGAAGTGGTAGCTTGCCATGTTTGCGTCCTTGGCGTCCCAGTCGCTGGATGATTGCTGGACTACTAAGTCCGAGTCGCCATAGCACAGGATCCGACGGATGCCGAGTTCTTTGGCTAGCCGGAGCCCGTGTATGAGTGCCTCGTACTTGGCCACATTGTTGGAGGCGGCAAAATGAATTTGCAATGTGTATCTGAGTTTGTCGCCTTTGGGAGAGGTGAGGACGATGCTGGCTCCCAAGCCGGTGTGCATCTTGGATCCATTGAAATGCATCCGGCAATGAGTGGAGTCGGGGGCCGGCGGCAGGTATTGGGTCTCATCCCAGTCGACAAGGAAGTCGGCCAATGCCTGGGACTTGATGGCGGTGCGGGGCTGGTAGAAGACTGTGTAAGGAGCCAGCGCAATGGCCCATTTTGCCACCCGGCCGGATGCATCCCGGCTGCCTATGATTTTGGCGAGCGGGGGAGTGCATACGACCGTGATGGGGTGCTCTTGAAAGTAGGGCTTGAGTTTCTTGGCGGCGAAGTACACACCATAGCACATCTTTTGATAGTGCGGGTAGTTCTACTTCGAGGTGGACAATACTTTGCTCAAATAATATACCGGCCTCTGGACTAGCTGAGCTCAGCCTTCTTCTGGGCGTTGAACCACGATAATGGTGCTGACCACCCGGCTAGTGGCAGCAATGTAAAGGAGCATGGGCTCTTTCCCAGTCGGTGCTGCCAAGACAGGTGGCGTGGTCAGCATCTTCTTGAGCCCGTGGAAAGCTTGGTCTGCTTGGTCGTTCCACTCGAAGTGAGTGGACCTCTTCATGAGTCAGTAGAGGGGGAGAGCCTTCTCTCTGAGCCAACTGATGAAGCGGTTCAGGGATGCCAGGCATCCGGTGAACTTTTGGACATCTCATAGCTTGGTAGGAATCTTCATTCTCTCTATGGCCTTGATCTTCACTGGGTTGCATTCAATGTCGCGTTCAGAGACCAGGAAGCCTAGAAGTTGGCTGGCTGGTACTCCGAACACACATTTCTCGGGGTTGAGCTTGATTTGAAACTGGCGCAAGTTTTCAAATGTCTCCTTGAGGTCTTCTAGCAAGGTGCCACGCTTCTCCGTCTTCACCACGACATCGTCTACATAGATGTGGGAATTTCTGCCGAGTTGCTTGAGGAGGCATTTCTGTATGCAACGCTGAAAAGTGGCACCGGCATTTCTTAAGCCGAATATCATAGTCAGGTAGCAGAAAGCTCCGAATGGTGTGATGAAGGCGGTCTTCAAGCGGTCAGCTGGGTCCAACTTTATCTGGTGGTAGCTTGAGTAGGCATCCAAGAAGCTCAACAGCTCGCATCCGGCTGTGCAGTCTATCACTTGATCGATTCGAGGTAAGGCAAATGGATCTTTGGGGTAGGCTTTGTTGAGGCTGGTGTAATCTATACACATACGCCACTTGTTATTCTTCTTCAATACAAGGACTGGGTTGGCAAGCCACTCTGGAAAGAACACCTCCATGATGAAGCCGGCCGCCAGAAGCCGGGCTATCTGTTCTCCTACAATCCTTCTCTTTTCCTCTGATAGTCGGCGGAGGGATTGCTCGACTGGTTTTGCATCTGCTCGGACATGTAATTTGTGCTCGGCGAAATCCTTCGGGACACCCGGCATGTCCTTGGGGGACCATGCGAAGATATCCCGATTCTCACAGAGGAAATCGACGAGCTCGCCTTTCTATTTGCTGTCCAAGTTTGCTCCAATGGCAGCAAACCTCTCCGGGTGCTCTGGGTCCAGAGGTATCCTTTTTATCTCTTTGGCCGGCTGGAAAGAACCTTGAGTCAGATTCCTTGGGGTCAGGGGACAGAGCTGGCTGCTTGTCGGCCATGGCCACGACTCGATCCAGCATCTTTTTCTCTTCAGCGATCACGAGGGACTCAGCCAGCCGGCTGCTAGCTGCCGCACACTCAGAAGATTTCTTGTAGTCTCCGGCTATGGTGATGATGCACTTGGAACTCGACATCTTCATCTTGAGGTTGGCGTAGTGGGGTTCAACCATGAACTTGGCCAGAGCAGGTCGGCCAAGCAATGTGTGGTAAGGGCTCTCCAGATCCACTACTTCAAACCATATCGCTTCTCGACAGAAATGATCCTTGCCCCCAAAGAGGACATCCATCTTGGTCTTGCCGATTGGTGAGCAGGACAGGCCGGGTACGATGCCATGGAACACAGTCCGACTTGGCATGAGCTGCTTCGGCTTGATGTTCAGCTTCTCCATGGTGTCATGGTACAGTATGTTAATGCTGCTTCCGCCATCTATCAGCACGCAGGAGAAGCGGGCAGCTCACCTTTCCGTCACGAGGGTGGCGTCCAGTACCAATGCATAGGAGCCAGGAGACGGCATCACCTCTGGGTGATTGCCCTGGCTCCAGCTGATGGGCTTCTCCGACCAGTGCATGAACTCGGGGTTGTTGGAGGCGACCGCGTTGACTTCTTGCTGCTGTCGGCGCCGGCTGCGCCGATCTTCAGTCTGGCTTGTAAAGACGACGTAGGCGGCATGTTCATCGGGGAACTCGTCTTGAATAGCTCCGACCGCTGGCCGAGCGGCCAGCTGCTGATGGGCTGGAGGCGGCTGGCCAGCAGGCGGAGGCGGCACCAGCCCTTCGCCCTTGGAGATTCGTGCGAGCCAATGGCATTTCCAAGTTGTGTGGTTGGACGGCTTCGCTCCACTGTGGAATTTACAGGGGGCATCAAGGGTTTGCTCGTAGGAGAAAGCCGACTGCCAAGCCGGCCTGCCACCCTTCTGCTTCTTGGGTGCCAGCCGCCCTTCAGGTTGTTCGTCTTCGACCGTGGCCACCTGCCGGCTGGTGGAAGACGACATAGGGGCCTTGCGCTTGTGGTCACTCTGGTACGGGCATTGGCTGGATTCTCCCGCCGGCGTCTTGGGAGCCGGAGCTAGTACCTTTCCGGAGGCGTCTACTCAGAGCTTGGTCTTCATTGAAGAGTCGGCCGTAGCGTACTTGTCTGCTATGATCAGAAGCTCGTCGAGGGTAGTCGGCTCGTCACAGAGGAGTCAGTGCTTGAGGAGGGTGCCCTCTCGGCACCCGGCAGGGAAGTATTCTATAGCTTGAACCTTGTGCACCCCCTCACAGGAGTTGCGGAGCTTGGCCCAACACGTGAGGTAGTAGCGTGTTGATTCGTTGGGCCTTTGAACACACAAGGAAAGCTGGCGAGGCTTGGGAGGCCGCGTGTATGTGCTGGTGAAGTTGCGGATGAAGACTTCCGTGAAGTCTAGCCAGCTGTTGACGCTACCGGGCTTGAGGCTATTGAGCCAGGTGCGTGTTGTGCCTTGGAGCATGAGGGGGACATACTTCACGGCAACACACCTGTTGCTGCTTGCTATGCGAACTGCGGTAGAGTAGTCGATCAGCCAATCTTCCGACTTCACGGAGCCGTTGTACTTGGGCGTGTCTCTTGGGAGCGTGAACCCTTTGGGGAAGGGCTCATCACAGATGCGGGGGCCGAAGCTGGGCGGGCCCACATCTTCTTCTTCTTCTAGCGCCAGGGATCGTGCTAGGCGGTCGATCCGGTGGCAGGCGTCATTCTCGCCGACTCCTTCTCGGTGGTCCAGTCGGACGCTGAGAGTCGGATGCGTGACAGGCGGCGGGGTGGGATATCTCTCCCCACGAGGCAGAGGAGGAGGCGGGTCGCCTCGTCGTTCCACAGCTCGAGGGCTGCCTTCTGCGTCGCGCTCGATGGTGATTCGAGTCCGACTGCGGCTAGCAGCCGGCTCCTTCTCTTGTCTCGCACGGGCACCGCCTGCGGTCGGCGTCCGCGACGTCGCACCATGCTCTCGGCGTGGGGGAGGACTCCCAGCGCGGGCATTGGCTTTGTGCCGCTCTGCGGCCGCGTCGATCAACTGCTAGATGCGTCTGGTCATGTAAGGGAGCTCGTCAGCCCCCAGTCCGTTTAGCTCGTCTACGGCCGCCTGGGCAGCGCGTAGGTTCTCGAGGGGCATGGCATAGACTGGGCGATCTGCTCCCAGCATGCTGGCGATGGTCGCGCCGTGCTTTTTCACGACGCCGGCTCGGCTCGGCCCTTCAGGAGGCGGCGTACCGAAGGCGACGCGGTCAACTTTGCGCTGGTGAGCCTCAGTGAGGCGTCTCATGGAGTCTATCCTCTGGCCCTCTGAAAGGAGGGCGAGGCGGCGTGCCTCCAACGTCTCGGCGTCGGCGTCGGCCGGGATGGGGGCGGACATGTCGTGTAGCCCGCTTGCAGAGCGTTGTGGGCATTCTCGCCATAGGTGGCGCCGTGGCTAATGACTAGCACCTCGGTGACGGTGCTGCCGCCGCTGTCGGCTCGAGGAAGAGGGTCGTCGAAGATTATCACGTTGGTGGGGAAGGCGTCAAGTGATGCCGTGTCGGAGTCGACGAGCATCGGGTCGGTGGAGCCAACCGACTCCAAGTCCGCGGTAGGCTCGCTGGAGACGTGGAGTTGGTCGAGGAGGCCGACGAGGCAGCTCTCGGGGCAGCCTGTGCCCACGTCGGATGCGGGCTTGTCAGAGATGCGAGCCTCGCCAAGAAGATCGGCGAGGCAGCTCACTGCGCAGGCGTCGTCGATGCTTTGCAGTGCGTCAGGGCAAGCGCCATCGGGCGTGCCGGGCTGGCTATGCTCGCTGGGGAGGAAAAGGGTTCCCGTCCAGAGCAGGTCTCCAGACGATGGTGCACCTGGCCCCACGGTGGGCGCCAAATGTCGGGTGGTAGGTGCGACATATGCCAACGGGTGGCTTATCATTGTGGGAGCCAGTAAGACATCGCCGGTGCCTGGAAACGGGATGAGGCAAAGACATGCACGCCGGCGAATCTTACCCAGGTCTAGGGCTCTCCATGGAGATAACACCCCTACTCCTGCTTTGCGGGCTCTCCGCATGATCACTAGATCAACAAGTGGCTACAAGAGGCTCCTTGAGCTGTTCGGTGTGAGGAGGAAGAAGGGCAAGGCTAGATCTCTTCTCTCCTTAGTGTAGTGTCTAAAACTATCTGAGATCAACCCTTTGCATGGGTGCCCTGGGGGTTTATATAGGCCTACCCCCCAGGGGTACAATGGTAATCCAGCTAGGCATGGGCCCTAGCCGTCAGTGTCTACGGTCGCCGGCTTCTCTGCCGACCGCTGGGGCCCGCCGACTGGTGGGTCCCGCCGGCTGCCGGCCTCTTGGCCGATAGGCATGCCCCACCGCTTGGAGGTCTTGTCGGGGGCTGGTTACTGTTGCCTCACCCTTGATGACGAGGGCTTCATCGAGGTAAGCATGGCTACAGTGCCGCCGCCTAGCAGGCTCTCACTATAGCCTTACCTCGTCTTGTCTCCTTAATGGCGCGCGTGCTTCGAGGAGGGAAGAAAGCCGGCTACTGGAAGCCGGCCGCATCCCAGGCCAATGAGGGGAGGCCTGGCCGCTTTCGGCCGTCTATCTGACCGAAGGGGCCCGCCGCCTGTGGGCTGTACTGTCGGCCCATCGTGGAGGGTGTCATGGTCAGCATGGCAACAGTGCCACGCCGGATGGGTGATGGCTACCCCGTACGGCGTACTGTAGCCATGCGTGCTCCGGGATTCGGGGGTGGCAGGCTCCACTGTTGCCACACCCTGTCCCATCATCATTATGGGGGTGCAGACTTTGAGGGCACGGTCCTGGCCGCCTGCCAGGGGCCGGCTTCTTGGAGTCGGTCTTTTCGTGGCTGGCTTCTTGGAGTCGGCCCTATTGTGGCCTCCTCCATGAGAGTTTAGGGCGGGGCCGCCTTCCGGTAGTGGGCCTGTGAGGCAGCCGGCCGGAGGAAGGCGGCCCCACGTCTTGGGTGCTCAAAGGATCGATCGGCCTGTTATTTTTTGAAGGGCCAAAGGGAGCCGGCTAGGCTACCCGTGGTCATTTACTCCGACACCAGTGCTGGCATCGGCAGCCGGAGCGGGCGGCGTGTTATCCGCCATGAGGGCGAAGCGCGGTGTTGATGTAGAGCGGGTCGACGGAAGGGAGAGCTCCGGCGACCCCTACCTGGTGCGCCAAATGTCGGATATCGGGTTCCGACAAAAACCCTTAAGGTTTGAACTCTGGGGTGCGCACGAAGATCTTCTCCCTACCGATTCACGCCCCAAAGCCTCGCCGTGAATCTAAGCTACACGATGAACAACACAAGGGACACAAGGTTTATACTAGTTCGGGCCACCGTTGTGGTGTAATACCCTACTCTAGTGTGTGGTGGTGGATTGCCTCTGGGGCTGATGATGAACAGTACAGAGGAAGAACAGCCTCGCGAGGGGTGTTCTTGTGGTGGTGTGCTTGGAGAGGAATGGATCTGTCTCTGTTGGCTCTAGGTGAGTTCTCTCTCTCCTACTGTGGTGGCTATCTCTATTTATAGAGGCCCTGGTCCTCTTCCCAAATATTGAGCAGGAAGGGAGCCAACAACGGCCATTTTGAAGGGGGATAGCTAGTACAAGTTATCCTGACTAAAGTTGGACTTCGACTGCCAAAGGCACTGGCAATGATGCCGTCTTGGGCTCCACGGTGACCTCCTTCCTACCGCACTGCTGGTCTTGGTCTCGTTGCACCGATATGGTAACCTTTGCTTGATGCCTCGGTACTCCGTGCCTGCGCTCGCCCCCTTTGGACCAAAGAGGAAACAAGGACACTGCGCAGGCTGGCGCCCGCCTGGTCTCGATCATCATGGCTTGCGTCACGAGGAGCTCGCGAGGTACTCCTTGCCTTGATCTATCCGCCTCCTCGCGAGCCTGCCTAGTGAGTCGGCCCCTGAGGAAGCCTTGCGTCGTCCACCCCGCGAGGATCTTGAGCTTGGGTTGATGAAGACGTGCCGTGTTGGGCCACCCCTTGAGCCACACCGCAGGCCGCAGGCAGGTAAGTCTGGGGACCCCCATTCCCAGAATGCCGACAGTGTCAACCAACTCCTATGACATATTTGACTCACCAAATGAAGGAATTGGAAGATGCTTCATGGCTAAAGTCCCAAAGGTATCACATCCCGAGTATGTTGATTTCAATAGTGATGAAGATGATTTGTTAGGTGATGATGATTTACTTGTTGACAACTCTAGTGATGAATACTATGATGAAATGTCTATTAATCGTGCTAATCAAGATAAAACAAATGACAATGATAAGGAGAAGATTGATCGTCTAACTAAACAACTAAACACTCTTAAGTTAGCTCATGAAACTACCTTGGAAGATCATCGAGAACTTTTAAAGACTCATGAGAAGTTTCACTTTGAGAAGCTCAACCTTGAGCAAGAACATGAGTTTTTAAAGGCAATCGATGATGATCTTCGCAAGAAAAGTTCTTCTTACATTGCCAAGTGTTTACTCTTGTCTACTTACATGCCACAAGTAAAATCTAGCAACAAGAGTAAGAAAGATTCTTCCTCTAGTAGTAACAATAATCATGCTAAATCCAATGTTGTTGCTTCTAGTTCTCTTGATTCCACTAATGATTCTCTTAGCCAAGTTACACTAGCAAGGAAATAGTTTATTGAAGGGAATTATAGAGAAGGTGTTTAAAAGAGCCTTGCCAGAAGTAAGCAATTTGAGGAAATTGTATGCAAGTAAGGAAGGCATCGGAAGAATCAAGGTGTTGGTTGAACGAAAGTTCAATGCCAATGGAGTTGAGTGGGAAGAAGATCAATACATCAAGATGAAGTTTGTTCCTCAACAAGAGAAGTATGATCCTACTTCTTTCCAAGGGACACAAGCTCAAGATGATCTTCCACCACAAGACCACAAGCAAAAAGGCAAGGATAAGCTTCAAGAGGATATTGATGCATTCGAAGAAGCTCCCAAGGGCTTGGTCAAGTGGGTTCCCAAGACTACATCAAGTTCTACTTCATCAAGTACGACCACAACCCCAAGGATTCCCATCAAGATGATGTGGATCCCGAAGAAGAAGAACTAGAGAGTTCTTGAGGGTGACTCCGCCAACACACTTCACTCATATCATTTTGGCAAGAACAAGTGCAAACAACTTCCACATCTTGCACTAGTTCAAGGAGTCACAAACCCTCTTGTTGGTAAGACAAGGGACAAGGTAACCTAATGCTTTCATGGACATCATATTGTGTGTGCATCATTCTATGTCTATGGATATCCTTGTTTGTTCCTTGTGGGACTAACCCGTGTAGGTATTGAAAGTGCAACTCACTCCAATGGATAGCTCCGAAAGATCTACATCAACATTGAGCATCCACATCTTCAACACCTACATGAAGTCATCATCAACAAAACCCAAGGTTAGTTCACCCCTCTTAGGGGGGATATCACATCTAGGGGAGCTTTACTCTAAGAATTGAGCTAAAGCAACTCTTAATGGTGTGAACACAACAATGCTTTATGTAAAAGTGGTAACCCCACTTGTGCTTAAACGATGAGTATGACCTATGATCAAATGTTATCATTCGACTCCTAAGTCAATATACTCATATAGATGACCTAGTCATTGCAAATTGCTTGATAGATGCTAAAGTGATTGTGCATGCTTTGCCACATATTTCATTTGCCATTTTATTGTGTGACCATGTTGGTTGCATATTTTACTCATTCGAGGACATCCACTTGTTGTTTTGATTGTTTGGCTCTTTCTCTCTTTGCCAAGTGGATGGACAAGAATGCCTAAGAACCTTATCTAGCTATCAATGCTTTTCTTGTCTCAAACTCTATTCATGCTACATCACAAAGTTTGATCAAGTCAGATTAGAACCTCTCTATGTGAGGAGCACTTGGAGTCCCCGATTCGTCATAGACTTAAACTTCCAAAACCTCTTTGTGCATTTCAGTGTGACCGAGTCATCCACTTCGTTCAAACCGAGTTCACTAAGTTGATCTAGGTTTTCATCTCGGTGCAACCGATTTGAACACTTAGGTCACACCGAGTTGCAGTAACCGCTTGCGATTCTGCAATCTCGGTGCCACCGAGTTGTTCCACTCAGTCACACCAACAGGGTCGAGATATAAATACCCATGGGTGAGATTTTGGAAAAAATAATTCAAAACCCCTTAGCACGTGCGTGTCCTGCTCTGCCTCCTCGGGTCTCCGGATCGCCTCCTCACCGCGAGCGACCTCCCCCCGCTGGTTTCTGCCGCCATCGACGGAATCTGCTCCGCCGTCGCTGCCGTAGCGAACACCCGCCGAACTAGGGTATGTGTTCGACCCCTTGTGCTATCTATTTAACTCCGATTCCTAGCATGAGGACAATGCCATGATTCTTGCCACGAATGAAATTGATCTATCCAGCTAAATCTTCCTTAGGCTTAGTTTGATTTGGATATTTTAGGGTTAGCTCTCCATAGAACTCATCTCAAACCAACCGAATCGTAGAAATCAGTCTCACCGATTTGGCTTAGGCCATTGCACATGCGCTTTTCGGTCTAACCAAAAACTGCAAATCGGTGTGACCGAGTTCAATTCCCTGTGAAACCCCAGCAATCTCGGTGCCACCAAACTGTGACTCGGTCTGACTGAGTTCACTAGTTTAGGTTCCAAATGTTGCTTCAGTATCACCGAGTTTATCAATTTGGTAGCTCCGAGATCATTTCTGTAGAGAACTAAAACTAAGTTTTTTGACTCATTTGTTTTGCAAAACCTCTGTACTTTGTGATGCTCATCTACTCTACCTCATCTACACCTATTCACAGGATTTGTTGTCAGTTTGCCTGCCAAGATGTCCGACCAAAGTGATAGCTAGAACAAGTCTGAAGCGCAAGTGCAAATGAGTGAGGGCACTAGTACCTCAAGCAGCTATGATGAGGGCAACATGAGCACACCTAGTAACTTGCCCAAGGCAGCCACTAGAGCAAGGAAGAAGAACACCTCAGATTCTGAAGATGAGGATTATGTTGTAGCTGAGGATGAGGCCATCTCAAAGAGGAAGGTGGTGAAGAAGGAGTTTGGCACTGCTGCATCTACAAAGCCTGGAATGAACAAGAAGGCACCAGCTAGGAGAATCCCGACATCCAAGCCAAGAAAAGTTGCCACATGAGAAACCATGAAATTCACTCTTGAATCAGATGAAGATGAAGGAGCTGGTGATGACAAGAAGAAAAAGAGGGCAAGAACCACTCTGCTAAAGTTCTTGGAAAGTCAACCATGGTTAGAGATTCTGAAGAGGAAGAGGAAGAGGATGCTGCTCCAGCACCCAAGTCCCAAAAGCTTATGGGAGATGCAATCAAGTTAGGGGCTTCTCCTAAGCCCAAATCTGCTCCCAAAGCTGCTGCTCCAGCCATCAAGATTACACCCAAGAGAAGCACACGAAACATCCCTGCTGAAGAGAAGAACAAGGCCCCAGTGCCTGAAGCTGAAGAAGAAGAAGCTGAAGCCCAAGTGCTGAGAAAGCTCAAACCAAAGATCCCAGACCACAGTGACACACATCCAGTGGCAGAGGACATGAGCATCAGGAAGGATGCAGGTCTGAGACTTTGGAGGAAAAGTGATCCTTATGCTGTGAGAAGGAGAACTGTTGTGGATTACATGTTCCATACTAAAGAACAACAAGACTTCTATGAGACCATTCTGCTTGACAAGAAGCCTATTGTTTGTGACATGAGATGGGTTGACTATACATACATGAGAGAGAATGAAGATCACTTCCCATGTGTATATGATCGCTTCAAGGCTTGTGGAGTTGACAAGTTTGTTGGCCAGAAGCTCACTAAGTGGAATGATGAGCTGATCATGCAATTCTACTCCACTGCTCACTTCTATCCAGATGGTAGGATAGTATGGATGTCTGAAGGTAGTAGGTAACAATCAACTGTTGATGAATGGATCAAGTTGATAAATGCCCCAGCAGCTCATGATGATGACTTGGATGTGTATGCCAAGAAGACGAAAGACCACAACTTAATTGTAACACCACGGATTCGATGCGCCAGGTGTCTGCCAGTTATTCGCCGTCGTTGCCATGACATTTGCTTGCGTGTTGCAGTTTGCCATGTCATCATCTGCATTTCATCTTCATGTTTTTCAAAACTTGCATCCGTTAGGGTTCCGCCGGTCCTCTCCGTTGTCCGTTCTGAGCCAGACACACTTGCACGCGCCCGCGGCACCTCCGAAATATTATTTTATAAGTGGCATAAAAATGTTCTCGGAATGGGATGCAACTTGGCATGCGGTCTTATTATAGTGTAGACAGAGCGCCTGTCAAGTTTCGTCACATTCAGAGTCCGTTTGACTGCCCAACCGATAAATGTATAGCGGTACCATTGCCGGTACCTTCATCAGATGTTTCGGTCTCCAAAACTGCCGCCGGACTGCATTTCTCTTCTCTTCCCTCAGCCCAAACCCTCTCCTCACAGCCCACTAATCCCTCCTAGGCCCAGTCTAACACCCCCCTCCGACCGTAACCGTTCGATTGCGATCGGAGGGCTCCGAAACCCCCCTCCTAACCCCTCAAACCCTAGCCCTACCTATAAATGGAAGCCTCCCTTCCATTTTTGGCAGCAGCCAAACCCCCTCCTCGAGCCCCGCGCCACCAACCTCCCTCCATTTCCGCGCCTGGACAGCCCTCCATCGCCACTTGGCGCCGTCCCAGTGGCTGCGCCGCCACTAGCGCCGCCAAAGCCGCCCTCCTCCTCCAACCCACGCACGCCACACGGCCCCTGCCTCCACTCCCGCCGCCGCGGCCCTCCCGGCCAATCCGCGGCCCGCCCCGGGCCGATCTGGGCCCGAGGCGCCCGTGCCGCGCCGTCGCGCGCCCCTGGCGCTCACCTCGCCCCTCCCGCTCGATCCCGATGGGATCAGGAGCGCCTCGCCGGCCTCGTCCCTGCGACCCTGCCGCCGGAGTTCCTCGCCGTCGGCGACCTGATCTTGCCGGAGCAGGTCCACCTCTCCGCCCCCTCGCGCCTCGCCCTCTTCCTTCTCTCCCTCATCCTCATGCCCCCTCTCTCTCCCGCAGGGATTCATGGAAGCTCGCCGCTGCCGCTCGGATCTCGACGCTGGAGTCCCTCCGACTTCCTCCCGCGGCCGGAGCTGGCACCGCACTGCCCGGATCCGTCCATTCCCGCCGCCCCGCGCCGTTTCTCCCCTTCCGTGCCGTCCAAGGATCGCCGCCACTCGCCGGAAGCGCCGCCGGCGCGGCCTCCCTCGCCTGTGCGTGCGTAGGAGCGTACGAGGCCGTTGCCTCGCGGGCCCCGCAGTCCAGCCGCAGGCCCAGCCCAGCAGCCACCAGGCCCAGGCGCGCCTCTGCCCCGGCCTGCATCCCCATCCAACCGGCCCAGGTGGCCCAACGTGAGCACCCCTCCTCTTTGCAGCGCATGTGCGATTTATAGCTAAACCACGCCCGTCTATTTTTTTTCCAGAAAACTGCTGTCCTCAAAACCTCATATTATCAGTGCATGTTTAGGCTGCTGTAACTTGCTGCATACTGCTCCGTTTCATGCGTGTAATATGTCAAATTGTTCGTCTCAACGAGTACTTCATTTCATTCCATTGCATCATGTTCATTTGAGTTCATCTTAATGCCTGAATCTTCGTTGCAAGAGTGCTATATAATGTTGTCTGCTGACTGTTAACAGAACATGCTCATTTGTCATTTTTGCCATGATTGATGTGTGCCTCCTATGAGGTTGATGTCTACATGTGTTTTGAACTATGCCATGTCTTCTTTACAGAGGTGCTTACCATGTATTTTTGTGATCAATGTGGTGGCTAGCACAAGCATGCAAACTAGGCTTCGTGAGGTTGCTGATTTTAGTCCCTGTTCTACTGTTATTTTGATGCCATGTAACATGATGCTACAGAGAGATCCATGCTTATTTTGAGATACTTCAGTAAGGATCTTTTGAACATATGGTTATGATATATCCATTAATGCCCCTGGTTTCAATTATGGAGTAGTCTAGCATGTCATTTTCGTGCTCTACTTTTGCTACAAAATGTTTCCTGGCAGATTGTTTACATGTTATTCAATTTTTCCAAGGTTGTTGTAGTTGATCCTTGCATGCTATGAACTTGTTCTTGCCTTGGTTTGTTTCATAAACATGTCTTCTTGCTGATGCTATGCTTATCTTGTCATGCAATGACTTGTGGTGAGTGAATCAAGCTTGTTAAGTAGTGTACTTGCTATTACTATTTTGCTAGGCTGAATCTGTTATTTCGTGATGCTATGTAAACCTGCTGCTACAAGTCATTCTATGCATAATCCGGAGATGTTCACTAAGGGTGTTTTGTTCTACATGTCATGCTCTATCCATCCATGCCCCTGGTTGCATTTATGGCTTACTGTAGCTTGTTGTAATTTTGCTCCAAAGTTGCTAAATAATGTTGCTGTCAGCCTGTTAACATTAAGTTCAGTTGTTGCCATGATTGTTGCTAGTGTTCCATGTACCCTATGAACTTGCTATTGCAATGCTTAGCTTCATAAACATGTCTTCTTACTGTTGGGTGCCTTTCCATGCCATTTATTGCTCTGTGGTGAGTGGTACAAGCTCACCAACATGCCTACTTATTGTTGTTCCTGCCATGTTTAAATCTGTATTATAACTTGCTATGTTTACATGGGTGCCATCATATCTTCTGATCCTTTTTGGCTCATGGTCAGTAAGGGACTCTTGTTCTATGCAATTAGTAGATTCATGCCATGCCTTTGTTTGCCATGATAAGTTCCTGTAACATGTTGTTTGATAGCTCTTAACATTGCAACCTAATGTTATTTTCTGCAAAGTCTGAACTGTTATTAATTGCAATCTTGCCATGTGTGTTTGAGCATGTTCTAGTGATTTATGGAGATAGCTCAGTGTTCATGTTTTGTTATGCTTTACCTGTACATCATGACCATGCCTTTTGTTTTCTTGTTGAGGTCCTGTAGTTTTGATGCTTGCAATATGCCTAGTTGCTGTTTTGGACAGATTGTTGCTATAACTTGTATAGTGTGTGTGTGTGTTGCACCGTAGCTCCGTTTTGAGTGTGCTCCATATGAAACTTGCTTAGAATTGCATGTAGTTTCATATTATCATGTTGCATCCTTGTTTTGAGTTGTTTTCTTGATGTTTGTATGCATTTTGCATCAATGCCATGTTTGACTTGTTTTGCTCATATCTTCTAGACCGTAGCTCTGAACTAAATGAACTTTATATGTAACTTGACTAGAATTTCGTGTAGATCGTCTTGGTGCATCTTAACTTGCTGTTTAACAACTTGAACATAAGGTTTATTCAGATCTGGACCAATTTCGAAATATGCATATGAGGACTTACCGGAATTGTTATATGTTGTTTCCGGCCTCATTTAAACTTGCCTTGATCTGTTGCTCTTGTTTGCATCATCTCTTGCCATGAGTAGCTTCATGTAGTCTTGTCTTGCATCATGCTTGTTGTGCATCATGTCTTGTCTATGTGTGGTGTGTTTACTATGTTGTGTGCTTCTTCTTGTTAGTTCCTGTTTCGTTGCGATCCTGAGGATTCGTTCGTCTACGCTTGGTTCGTCTTCGTGGCTTCATCTTCTTCATGGACTCGTTCTTCTTCATTGCGGGATTTCAGGAAAAATGACCGCTACCCTGGATCTCACTACTATCATTGCTATGCTAGTTGCTTCGTTCTATCGCTATGCTGCGTTACCTATCATTTACTCTTCAAGCCATCCCAAATTGCCATGAACCTCTAACCTTTGACACCCTTCCTAGCAAACCATTGCTTGGCTATGTTACCGCTTTCCTTAGCCCTCTTATAGCATTGCTAGTTGCAGGTGAAGTTGAAGATTGCTCCATGACGGACAGGATTATGTTGGGATATCACAATATCTCTTATTTAATTAATGCATCTATATACTTGGTAAAGGGTGGAAGGCTCGGCCTTATGCCTGGTGTTTTGTTCCACTCTTGCCGCGCTAGTTTCTGTCATACCGGTGTTATGTTCCCGGATTTTGCGTTCCTTACACGGTTGGGTGATTTATGGGACCCCCTTGAAAGTTCGCTTTGAATAAAACTCCTCGAGCAAGGCCCAACATTGGTTTTACCATTTGCTTCACCACCACCTATATTTCCCTTGGGTGTAATTAACCCAAGGGTCATATTTATTTTAGCCCCCCGGGCTAG
Source organism: Triticum aestivum (assembly GCF_018294505.1). NCBI lineage: Eukaryota > Viridiplantae > Streptophyta > Magnoliopsida > Poales > Poaceae > Triticum > Triticum aestivum. The sequence goes on along the minus strand of NC_057798.1, from coordinate 513,424,492 downwards.
TGCTTGTCTAAGTGTTGGTCCGAACTAGAGCCCTTTGCAGCGCCCCCTCAGGGAAACTTGAGGTCTGGTTTTAGTTGTACGGATTGCTCATCCGGTGTTTCCCTGAGAACGAGATATGTGCAGCTCCTATCGGGATTGTCGGCGCATCGGGCGGTCTTGCTGGTCTTGTTTTACCATTGTTGAAATGTCTTGTAAACCGGGACTCCGAGTCTGATCGGGTCTTCCTGGGAGAAGGTATATCCTTCATTGATCGCGAGAGCTTATCATGGGCTAAGTTGGGACACCCCTGCAGGGTATAATCTTTCGAAAGCCGTGCCTGCGGTTATAGGCAGATGGGAATTTGTTAATGTCCGGTTGTAGATAACTTGACACCAGATACGAATTAAAACGCATCAACCGCGTGTGTAGCCGTGATGGTCTCTTCTCGGCGGAGTCCGGGAAGTGAACACGGTCTTTGGTGTTATGTTTGACGTAAGTAGGAGTTCAGGATCACTTCTTGATCATTGCTAACTTCACGACCGTTCCGATTGTTCTCTTCTCGCTCTTATTTGTGTATGTTAGCCACCATATATGCTTAGTCGCTGCTGCAACCTCACCACTTTACCCCTTCCATTCCCTTTAAGCTTTGCTAGTCTTCATACCCATGGTAATGGGATTGTTGAGTCCTCGTGGCTCACAGATTACTACAACAACAGTTGCAGGTACAGGTTTTGCGATGATCATGATGCGAGAGCGATGTTTGTTTGTCTTGAAGTTCTTCTTTTGCTTCTTCGATCAGGGGATAGGTTCCAGGTCGGCAGCCTGGGCTAGCAGGGTGGATGTCATTTGAGTTTCTGTTTGTGCTTCATCCGTAGTCAGATGTTGATCTTATGTATGATGATGTTGTATTCGTGTGGCATTGTATGCCTCTTGTATGTGTCCCCATCTATTATGTAATGTTGATGTAATGATATCCACCTTGCAAAAGCATTTCAATATGCGGTTCTATCCTTGGTGGGACCTTCGAGTCTCTTTAGGATAGTATCGCATATTGGGCGTGACAAGTTGGTATCAGAGCCTCGACCCACCTTAGGAGCCCCCTTGATTGATCGTGTAGTTTGGCCGATATTGAGTCTAGAATAAACTATTTTCGGAGTCTAGTTATATCGGAGAGTAGGAATTCTTTTTACTCCTCGGTCCCTTCGTCGCTCTGGTGAGAAATCTTGATGTAGGTGTTTTGAACTACTCCTCTTCCCTTTCAAATTTTCTTTAGGATCACGCAGTTGGTTTTCTGATAGTTGTTCCCCAGCTCTTTTCATCCGGTGCATTTCTCGTCAAGCGACTCGAGCCTTTTCATCATTGAGTTCAATCCTCAGTTGTTTTGTTTTCCCACCCGCCCACCCTTCTTCTTCTCGAAACCAGAGTCCGTAATCAAGTATCCATCCTACTCGTGCGAAGTTTTTGCTCTCTCTCCTCAATGATTTCAACCGGTGTTTTCTCTTCAAGATATTCGTCGGTTCTCCTTTCCAAGTTGCCTTTGTTTTTCCCGCCCTCCCACCCTCTTCTTCCCGGAGTCTGACTCTCCCTCGACCATCTATCTCATTCGTGTGGAACCTCTTCAGTTTTTTGTAAATTATTTCAACCGGCGAATTCTCGTCTCGGTGGACATTCTTCATCTTTTTTTCTTCTCCGGTGGATTCAATTCCATTTTCGATAGTGATTATATTCTTTCCCTCAGCTCAAGTTCCTTCCTTGCTCGTTCTCCTCTCGCCAGTTTATCCTTCCGGAGTATTCAAGTCATCTCAGGAGATTCCTCTGTGTTCGAATTTATTCGAGGTTGTCACCTCATTCAAATATTTCAATTGTTCCGGTGCATCATCTATCTTTACGACAATCCCTTTCAACGGTGTTTTCTCTTCAGTGGGCCCTAACCCACAGGTCTTTTCCCAGGATCTTACCTGACTCTTCTAATTCCCCCGGAGTTATTCTCAAATTCTTTTCAAAGTGTGACGTAAGAATGAATTTCATCAGTCACATGCCTTCTCCAAGATCTCGCTTTCAAATTCATTTTCAATGTTGGCTCAACCTCTTTGCTTTTCATTCTCCCGGAGTATCTCAGTAATTTTTGGTGGTATTTCTCATCGTCATTTGAAGATCGAAGAAGAGTTTTTCCTCTAAATCTTGCCCGTTCTCTCGAAGTTTCGTGGTTCTAGCTTCATGTTATCCTCTCGAATTATTCCTTTTGTCAGATATTTTTTCTCACCTATCCGAAGTATTTCAGGAGTTGATTTCTGTTTCTTTTCACCGGAGGCCATCATTTCAGCTACCGTTATCCATTTATCCCAGTGCTTCGTTCAAGTGTTCTTTAATCAGCTCATGATCTCTTTGTTCTTTTGTATCTAAATCCCATCAATCATACTGGTTCTTCTAATTCTTCCCGGTGATTCATCCTCTTTCGTCAGTCATTTCCAAATTCTAACGATGGTTCGTTCAAGATTCTTTTTCCTTGATTATCATATTAATTCATTCGTTCTTTCCAACCCTACCGGTGGTTCATGAAGACCTTCTCAAGTTTTGTGCTATCCCTTCTCAATCCTTTTTCAAGAAGAATAAGTAGTATGCCAAATCCGTTGCTTGTCATCAATTTATATTGATGAAGGATAAGAATACAATAAATCTTATTCTTATTTCATCCAAGTGATTAATTCCTTCATTCAGAGTTTGTTCTTAATGAATAAATTCTAGTTCCAAGTGTTTTTCATCTTTTCTTTCCCGGAGTTCAAAGTTGCCTTGGCCATCTCGTCGGAACCTCCATCTAAATCACCGCAAGGCTCATCTTATTCTTTCATCCCTCATTTTATCTCATTATCCTTTTGTCACCAGAGTTCTTCATGGTGGTTCTTCATGATTTAATTCATTCTTCAAGTTTTTCATCAAGATTTTGTTCAACGAGCTCTAGTATCTTCCTTCTTGCAAATCAAAGTGCAATTAATTCTCCATATTCTTTTGAAGTGGAGTTTTGCATCTCTTCGTCCTTCTCAGCTATCCAATCATTTTCCGTTTGCGGCGGGTTATCACCTTATGATTATGAGATGTTTTCCATAAGTCCACAACAAGCTTATTCTTTCGTTGTTAATTTTCTCAACAATTCCATTCAATCCTTCCTTCCAAGTTCTTTTCATTCAAATTCTTTCAATTCTTCCGGAGGTATTGCGTTGTTTGTGCAAGTGTCATTCCATCTTCTGAAGTTCGTGTTCTATTCTTTCCTTGTTCAACCGGAGTGCTGCCTAAATTCTTTCAGTCTTATTCGTTTCTTATCTCGTTCTAAGCGGAGTGGTTTCATAGTCTATCTGATTCTGTGACCTTTCGATTCTTGTCATTCTCGTCGTTCCTCTCTTCTTCTTGAGTGCTCTCGATTCCTTGCTTCTTCTCTTGAGTTCTTGTTTCACCTCATCCCTTTTCCCTTCCGTCTCGGTCCTAAGATCTCGGGACGAGATCTCTTGTTAGTGGAGGAGTGTTGTAACACCCCGGATTCGATGCGCCAGGTGCCTGCCAGTTATTCACCGTCGTTGCCATGTCATTTGCTTGCGTGTTGCACTTTGCCATGCCATCATCTGCATTTCATCTTCATGTTTTTCAAAACTTGCATCCGTTCAGGTTCCGCCGGTTCTCTCCGTTGTCCGTTCTGAGCCAGACACACTCGCACGCGCCCGCGGCACCTCTGAAATATTATTTTATAAGTGGCATAAAAATGTTCTCGGAATGGGATGCAACTTGGCATGCGGTCTTATTATAGTGTAGATAGAGCGCGTGTCAAGTTTCATCGCATTCGGAGTCCGTTTGACTGCCCAACCGATAAATGTATAGCGGTACCGTTGCCGGTACCTTCGTGAGATGTTTCGGTCTCCGATACTGCCGCTGGGCTGCATTTCTCTTCTCTTCCCTCAGCCCAAACCCTCTCCTCACAGCCCACTAATCCCTCCTAGGCCCAATCTAACTCCCCCCTCCGACCGGAACCGTTCGATTGCGATCGGAGGGCTCCAAAACCCCCCTCCTAACCCCTCAAACCCTAGCCCTACCTATAAATGGAAGCCTCCCTTCAAGTTTTGGCAGCAGCCAAACCCCCTCCTCAAGCCCCGTGCCACCAACCTCCCTCCATTTCCGCGCCCGGCCAGCCCTCCATCGCCACTTGGCGCCATCCCAGTGGCCGCGCCGCCACTAGCGCCGCCGAAGCTGCCCTCTCCTCCAACCCACGCACGCCACCCGACCCCTGCCTCCACTCCCGCCGCCGCGGCCCTCCCAGCCCATCCGCGGCCCGCCCCGGGCCGATCTGGGCCCGAGGCGCCCGCGCCGCGACGCCGCGTGCCCCTGGCGCTCGTGTAACGCCCCAGATGTAACTTTCCATATTTGTATCCAACTCTTGCCGTCTCCGGCGCTAAGTTATATTTATTTCTCTGGTTGGGTCTTTGTCTTCATGTGTGTTGTTTTCGTTTTCATGCATCTCATATCAGGTCATCACGTGCATTGCATTTGCATACATGTTCGTCTCATGCATTCGAGCATTTTCCCCGTTGTCCGTTTTGCATTCCGGCGTTTCATTCTCCTCCGGTGGTCATTTCTACCTTTCTTTCTCGTGTGGGGATTAAACATTTCCGGATTGTTCCGAGACTTGCCAAGCGGCCTTGGTTTACTACCGGTAGACCGCCTGTCAAGTTTCGGGTCATTTGGACTTCGTTTGATACTCCAACGGTTAACCGAGGGACCGAAAAGGCCTCGTGTGTGTTGCAGCCCAGCACCCCCCAAATTTGGCCCAAAACCCACCAAACTCTGCTCCATGTCCTAGAGCGTTCGATCACGATCGTGTGGGCGAAAACCGCACCTCATTTGGACTCTCCTAGCTCCTTCTATGCCTATATATACACCCCTCCGTTTTCGGATCTCTCCCTCTCCCCGAAACCCTAAATAAAAAAAAAACTCCTCCAGCCACCGTCGGACACAACCGCCGCCGACGGACATGTC